>NC_053389.1:324931794-325080561 GCF_905171765.1 Bufo bufo
ATAAAGTGCAAATGCTGCCAAAAATTACAAGGAAGAGTCACTCTGATACAACCTGTATATCACGTAATGGATGGCCTCATTCACATTGTGGTACAATTGTTCAGGTAGTGGGATTCCTACACTCATAAAGCATATGCACTAAGTGAAAGGGCTTCAAAAAATTACAAGGAATTGGCACTCCAATACACCCTTTATTACACATAAAAGAGGGCATCATACACCCTTGAAAAATTAAGATTGATGGCCTGCTGGTGATTCTCAAAAACATTAGGAGCAAGGGCCTGCTGGTGACCCTCTAAAAGATTACGGGCGAGGGCCTGCTTCTGAGATGACCATCTAAAACATTAGGGGTGAGGGTCTGCTGCTGAGACGACTATCTAAAACATTAGGGGCGTGCGTGCTGCTGATCTGAGCATCGAAAAATTATGGGTGAGAGCCTGCTGCTAAGCTAACCATTGAAAATATTATGGCCGAGAACTTGCTGGTGAGCTGACCCTATAAAACATTATGGTTGAGGGCATGCTGGTGAGCTGACCCTCAAAAACATTATATGCGAGGACCTGCAGGTGAGCTGACCCTCTAAAAGCTAAAAGATTGTAGGTAAGGGCCTGCTGGTGAGATGACCCTGTAAAACATTATGGTTGAGGGCCTGCTGGTGAGCTGACCCTCAAAAACATTACATGCGAGGGCCTGCTGGTGAGCTGACCCTCTAAAAGATTCTAGGTGAGGGCCTGCTGGTGATCTGACCATCTAAAACATTACATGCAAGGGCCTACAGGTGAGCTGACCCTGTAAAAGATTGTAAGTCAGGGCCTGCTGGTGAGCTGAGCCTCTAAAACATTATATGCGAGGACCTGCAAGTGAGATGACCCTCTAAAAGATTGTAGGCGAGAGCCTGCAGGTGAGCTGACCCTCTAAAAGATTGTATGTGAGGGCCTACAAGTGAGCTGACCCTCTAAAAGATTGTAGGTGAGGGCCTGCTGGTGAGCTGACCATGTAAAACATTATGGTTGAGGGCCTGCTGGTGATCTGACCCTAAAAACATTATATGCAAGGGCCTGTAGGTGAGCTGACCCTCTAAAAGATTGCAGGTGAGGGCCTGCTGGTGAGCTGACCCTCTAAAACATTACATGCAAGGGCCTGCAGGTTAGCTGACCCTCTTAAAGATTGTAGGTGAGGGTCTGCTGGTGAGCTGACCCTCCAAAACATTATATGCGAGGGCCTGCAGGCAAGCTGACCCTCTAAAAGATTGTAGGTGAATGCCTTCCGGTGAGCTGACCCTCTAAAACATTTTATGCAAGGGCCTACAGGTGAGCTGACCCTCTAAAAGATTGTAGGTGAGGGCCTGCTGGTGAGCTGACCCTCTTAAAGATTGTAGGTGAGGGCCTGCTGGTGAGATGACCATCCAAAACATTATATGTGAGGGCCTGCAGGTGAGCTGACCCTCTAAAAGATTGCAGGTGAAGGCCTGCTGGTGAGCTGACCCTCTAAAAGATTGCAGGTGAAGGCCTGCTGGTGAGCTGACCCTCTAAAACATTATGTGCGAGGGCCAGCAGGTGAGCTGACCCTCTACAACATTAGGAGCGAGGGCAGACTAATGTTGATATGATGGAAGAGGACGACGATAAGGACGAGAAAAGGAAGATTGAACCATATACCCTTTTTTGTGGTGGAAGGGGTGCATGGGAATACAGTGCACTATAAAAAACACATTTAAAGTGCCATTATGTTCAGCCGCTTTACTCTGGTGTAGTAGAGAAGTCAGGGGCAATCCAGGCCTTATTCTTTTTTTTTTATAAGAGTCAACCAGTCAGCATTTTCAGTTGACAGGCGGATGCGCTTATCCGTTATTATGCCCCCAGCAGCACTAAATACCCGCTCTGACAAAACGCTGGTGGCAGGGCAGGCCAGCACCGCCAAGGCGTAGAGCACCAGTTCGTGCCATGTGTCCAGCTTGGACACCCAGTAGTTGTAAGGCACAGAGGGATCATTTAGGACGTTGACACGGTCTGCTATCTACTCCTTCACCATCTTTCAAAATTTTTTCCTCCTTGTGACACTAGGCCACACATCAGGGTGAGGTTGCTGGCGGGGTGTCATGAAACTGTCCCAGGCTTTGAGAGTGTTCCCCTGCCTCTGTTGGAACTGCTGTGTTCCCCTCGTCTCCCCTCAGTTGCCCAAGGAACTACGTATTCTGCCGCCAGCGTTGTCAGCTGGAAATTTTTGGAGCAATTTTTCCACAAGACTTTCTGATATTGCACTATTTTGCTCATCCTCTCAATCACAGGAATGACAGATGAGAAGTTGTAGTGGGGGTCAAGAAGGGTGAACAACCAGTAATCAGTGTTATCCAAAATGTGTAAAACATGTGGGTCGCAGGAAAGGCAGCCTAACATAAAGTCAGCCATGTGTGCCAGAGTCCCAACAGGCAAGACTTCGCTGTCATCATCAGTAGGATGACTCTCAATCTCCTCATCCTCTTCATCTGCCAATCCACGCTGAACAGATGGAATTAAACTTCCATGGGTACTATCCTCTGTAGTAGAGGGAACCGTCTCCTGCTCCTTCTCCTCATCATCATCCAATTTGCACTGAGAAGACGAACTGAGGGTGGTCTGGCTATCACCCTGTGTAATGTCCTTCCCCATTTTCAACTCTTCCACATGCAAAGCGTCGGCTTTAATTGTGAGCAGCGAGCGTTTGAGTAGACACAGAAATGGGATGGTGAGGCTGATAATAGCGTTATCGCCGCTCACCATCTGTGTTGATTTCTCAAAGTGTCTTAAAACCTCACAGAGGTCAGACATCCATGCCCACTCCTCGCTTGTGAAGAGTGAATGCTGACTGGAAATGCAATAACCAGCTGGTATTCCACTACTGCCCTCTGCTGCTCACAAAGCCTGGCCAACATGTGGAATGTAGAGTTCCATCACGTGCTCACGTCGCACAACAGTCGGCGAGCTGGCAATTGTAAGCGCTGCTGCAGCATTGACAGACTGGAGGAAGCTGTCGATGACTTGTGGAAATGGGCACACACGCGGTGCACCTTCACCAGTAGCTCAGGCAAAGTTATGGCCATTATCATACACAACCATGCTTGGTTGTAGGTTGAGAGGCGAGAGCCACAGCTCAGTCTGGTCACTTATCCCCTGCCACAGCTCTGCAGCAGTGTGCTGTTTGTGACCTAAGCAGATCAGCTTAGGCACGGCCTGTTGACGCTTCCCGACTGCAGTGCTACACTGCTTACAGCTACCGACTGTTGGCTGACTGGTGCTGCAAGAGGATAATTCTGATTTGGAAGTGGAGGAGGAGGCGGAGGAGGAGAAGTGGGGGTTGGAGCCACTAAAGTAGGTGGTGGCGGAAACCCTGATGAATTATGGCCCGCAATCCTTGGCGTCGGTAGAACCTGTGCCATCCCAGGGTACTACTCGCTACCAGCACCGCAACGTTCACCCAGTGTGCCGTCAGGGAAATGTAGCGTCCCTGGCCGAAAGCACTTGTCCATTTGTCAGTGGTTAAGTGGACCTTCCCAGTAACTGCGTTGGTCAGGGCACGGGTGATGTTACGGTACATATGCTGGTGTTAAGTGGGCATGGCACACCGTGAAAAATAGTGAAATCTGGGGACTGCGTAACGAGGGGCGGCCGCCGACATCAGGCTGCAGAAAGCCTCAGTGTCCACAATTTACAGGGCCAGTTATTTGGAAATTTGCGCATTTAGTGCTATGACTTGTGGGTGCGTGGCTGGGTATTTGCGCTTGCGTTCAAATGCTTGGGGTAAGGACATTTGTACGTTGTATTGGGACATGGAAGTGGATGTGGTCATTAATGGTGCTTGCAAAGGTCCAGTTGCAGGGCAGGAGGCATCCGGGTCTGCGCCTTCGACAGGGGATTGGTCAGCATGTAACACAGGGGAAGAGGAGGCAGTGGTGTGACCCGCACACACACAGGCGTTGGGCCCACCTATTATGGTGCTTTGATGCCATGTGGTTGATCATGTGACTTTGGACGCTCAAGAGTTTGGGAATCAGGGCACAAGATCTCATGTCCCTCTTCAAGCGGGCTTGTCGAGAGGTCCAAATGAAGCAATGGCACTGAAAAGAGCTCCTCGAAACATCCGAGTGTGGGATCACTTGTTTGGCAAGACTCTCCATGGTGGGAGGAAGGAGGATCAGGGTTAGGAATGTGTTGACCAGACTCTTGGCTACTGAGACTGGACTTGGTGGAAGACAGGGTGGTGCTTAACCGACTGGAAGCATTATCTGTTGCAATCCAACTGACCACCTGGTCGCACTTGTGTGACTTCGAGAGTAGTATCCTGTGCCGCCCTGCAAACTGGGACATGAAGCTAGGTATTGTGGATGATTTTTTTTATTGTGCTCTGGCAGCAGGCATAGTTTCAATGTGCCCAGGGCCACGGCCTCTGCGTGCACCATCAGCGTTACTGACACTTCCCTGTCCCTTACTGCTCGCCTTTTTCAAATTAAATGTAATATATGCCTGAAAGTATGTCACACATACAGTAGCGTAGGATTTGTAAGTGTATGCGCAAAAAAATTAAAAAAGGTGATTGGGATTTGGAAACGTCACACAGAAGATATACCGCAGATAATGTCAATGCTGTCACTAGAGGCCAATAAAAAATTATAGGGAATGTCACAGGTATTTGGGATGTGGAAATGTTACACAGGAGAAATACTGAAGATAATGTCACTATCCGCAGCGGACACCGTCTGCGGAAAAAGTACACTAGATGTCACTGATATTTTTTGGATGTGCACACGTTACACAGAAGATGTAGCGCAGCTAATGTCACTGTCCGCAGCGGACACCAACTACGGAAAAAGTACACTGGATGTTGATAGGAATCTCTGAGTCCCACTTGGTACCCCTGGCACCAAACTTCTAGTATCGGCTTGGTTTGAGTCCTTTTCTGACGTCAGGAGAGCGCTTCACTCAGTAGGTAACGAAAGACGCAACAGTGATGTACTGAATGAACACTCTAAGGTTTATTTTTAATGCACACAGGTTATATAGAGGGGGCTTTACCCTCTTTATTAGCATCATCGTATGTTATGTATTTAACCTATCACATTAACACGTTTCATTCTACGTTTACAGAAAGAGAAACAAAAACGGAACTTCCATATTAGGAATATTGTCCGGGAGTAGTGCCAAAGAGATAAGATTCAGGGTTACAGAGAATAGAAACCTTACAGTATATTAGTTTCACAGCAATCAGAATTAGTACCTAACATAGAAATAAAACTTCAGCAAAAAGCAGAATTGATTTTGACATAATAAAGAACATGGATTCCTTTCAAATCCCCTCTTAAGAACCTTTAGTGGATCACACTACATGGTTCTTTCCTTTCTTGTCCTTTTTCTCTCTATACGATATTAGGTAATTCTTATACCCATCTGGGCTTCGATCCTCCTGGGGTACAGTAGTCTGATATAATGACATATTAGAGAGCCCTTTTTCTAGCATTCGTCTCACACAGGGAATAACACATAATGCTACTACACCTATTACTACAATTACTATTAGTATGACAATCCCTAGTTGCATGAGACCTTGTTTCCAATTTGTGAACCACCCAAAGTATTGATCCCATGGATCATTTATACCTGAGTTCTTTTTCAGTTCTACTGACAGATCTTCAAGCTTTTTTATAGCTATTGTGACCTTACCAGTGGGGCCAGTATTATTTGGTATGTATGTGCAGCAGGAGGTTGGATCAGTCAATACTCGGCACACTCCGCCCTTCTCTGCAAGAATCATATCCAACACCATTCGATTCTGGAATGTCATGATTGAGTCTGCTTGTAGTTCTTCTGCTACCCCTAGAAATGCATCTCTGGTATAGTTTACAAACCTTTGCTGATTGTAGTATATGTAATTTATCCAATCCACATTTTTATTCACAGTAATGATGGGAAATATTGATTCAAATCCGGCGGCTACTTGATCTCTAGCTTTGAACTCATCTGGGACCCCTCTTGGAACACCTATTGCATCTATATACACATGGGGATCAAAACTTGAAAGGGGGGCGCTTCTTTTGTTTCTCTTTAGCACCCCTTTGTCTATAATATCTGATTCAGTAAAAATGTGCATGTTCATTATAGCTTTGGCAAGCGCACATTCACCTTTCCAGGCACCTTCCAATCTGGATCTTATTTTTCCATCTCCACAGATCCAGTACACATCTCCTATGGAGTACACTTGGTTCTGAGTGAGGGATATGTTCAGATTGCTGTATTTGTGACAATAACCTTTGGTGAAATTCTGTACATTCCTCCCATGTGTACTCCCTTTGTAACATGTGTAGTTACCTGGATACCTGTCCCTGGGCGAGGATTTTTTAACAAAAGAGGGTATTTTGATTTCCATTCTGTACATGCACTGTGGTTATAAGACATATTAACAAAAAGAGTCAAAAAACATTCTTCAACACTTTCTGGTAACACTAGGGGTACGGTACCTAGGTGTGGCTTGGCAGCACCGCATATGTAACAGTTACTTTTATTCACAGAGGCTGCACTATACTTCATCCACTCCAGCCACAAATTAACATCAGAAAAACCCGTCCCCATGGCCAAAGTATCCTCATATGTGGGATTAGATATGGCCCTTAGGTTTTTTAGAGAAACTATATGCGGGGCTAGTGGGTTTTTGGGGACACCTGTGATGGGCTGGTATTCCTTAGACTTATACATATCTCTAAGTTTGAACATTTGTGTTACCTGAGAAGTCTCAGCTCCCCACATGTTATGGAAGTACCATCCCAATACATAATCTCCTTCATCATATTTACCAGGGTTGTCTATTGTCAATACAATCTTCATTTCCGCTGACCTTTTTTTGCAATGATAGACTGAAGAGGTGTCAACATAACACGTCCCTCTCTCAAGGAGTGTCATTCTAGTCAAAAGGGACTTAGAATTTTTATCCCTCCTTTTGAGGGCACTTTCTGGTTTATATCCCCATTCTGTCCCTGTATTACATCCCACTGATCCCCAGTATCCACAACCTTTTCCCCAGTATGAGTCTGTTACACATATATAGGCCTGTCCTTCTACATAGTCGTTGGAACAATAGTTATAATATGAACATGTTTTCAAGATATCACAAAGGCAAAAGGTGTAGGTGGCTACGTGAGTGTTAGATGAATTATACCAAAAAGTGATGACGCCGCCCTTGCTAGTTGCGGCTACTTCTCCCTTACTACTAATTGGTAAAATCAACAAGATTATTGAAGCAATCTTAGTCAGTACATTCAACCATATCCCAGAAAGGAGTGAGGAGCTCATCATGTTGGAGGTCAGGGCTGTCTGCCCCCGTTAGTACCTCTTGTCCTTCTTCAAGGCCAAGGCTGTCTGCCTCCGTTCCTGCCTCCTCTCTTTTTCTCACAAGCTTCACTCGGGTGGCGTGGATCCAAGTTGGAGATTGTTCAGTCAGCACAGCTGTTCTGGTCACTGCAACCACGGTAGTGGGTGGGCCATATGCGAAGTCACCTTGGGATTTTCCTTTCTTCAGTGTTTTGATCACTACCTCATCCCCCACCCTGTATGGGTGGGTGGGTTCCTGTGGAAGAGAGGGAGACTTACAAGCAACTTTTTTCTCAGTTTTATTAAGAACCTGTATCAATTTGGTGACATATTCTTCCCTTATTAAATCAAGATCACCTTCCTGCACTATCATTGGGCGTCTTGCCCAGGGGGTGAGGAAAGGCCTTCCCATGAGTATCTCGAATGGTGATAACCCTAACCTCTTATTAGGTGTCATCCTTATTTCTGCAAGTTTTATGGGTAGGATCTCTTTCCATTTTTCAAAAGTACCTGCAGTGGCCTTCCTCAATTTATCTTTGATAGTCCTGTTCATGCGTTCCACAATGCCAGAACTTTGCAGGTGATATGGAATGTGAAATTTCCATTCTATATGTAGTAATTTAGCAATTTCCTTGTTGAGTTTGGAGGTGAATGCTGGCCCTTGGTCAGATTCAATCATCAGAGGGCATCCCCACCTAGGAATGATTTGTTGAGTAAGTATCCTTGCTGTTGTTTTAGCATCCTCTGATTTGGTGGGGAATACTTCAGGCCATCTGGAGAACATGTCAACAATCACCAAAGCATATTCCTGTCTACCATGAGTTTTGGGAATATGTGTGAAGTCTACCTGTAAATGGGTGAATGGAGTAGTGGGATAGTCAAGGTGTTGATGGACTACCTTCAAGGGGTTGTTGGGGTTGTTCCTCAAACATGTAATGCACCTGTGTACATATTCTGTTACTAACTTTTTGATGTCAGTAATGTAAAAATTTTGACTCAACAATGACTGAGTTGTCTGTATGCTGTTATGTCCTGCTCCATGGAAATGTGCTATGAAGATGGAAGCACTGTGTTGGGGAATGCATGGTCTCCCCTCTTTGCAGAGTAATTCTGTCTTAGAATTTTTCTGCAATACTGGATAACACCAGTCTTGCCGTTCCTGTTCAGTGGCGTATCTTTGAAGATCGGTAAGCATTTGTGACATCTCAAGGGTTGGAGGTGCCAAACATGGCATCTCCCAATGTTTACATGGACCTGAGGGGCTGTAGTCGGCCGCTCGTTTCGCCTCCCTATCTGCCAGCGCATTGCCCTGTGAGACATGATCCTTAACATTGGTGTGTGCCTTGCAGTGGATAATTGCCAATTGTGAAGGCAATCTGATGGCTTCAAGTAGATCTGCGACCAACTGTGAGTGTGAGATGCGTTTACCATCTGCTGCAGTGAAACCTCTTCTGTGCCAAATCATTCCATGATCCCACACTACCCCATGTGCGTACCTACTGTCAGTATAAATGGTGACTGGTTTTTCAGCATGTAGAATGCATGCCCTGGTAAGGGCAATGAGTTCAGCTGCCTGTGCAGACTGAAACTTTATGGGCTTTGCCTCTAGTACAACATCTGGGAGCATGACAATGGCGTAGCCTGTACAGTAACTGGTGTCATCTGGTCTGGTGCATGAACCGTCTACAAAAACCTCTGGAGCACCTATAATGGGTGTGGATAACAAATCATGTCTTGGAGAAGTTTCGTGTTCCAGGACCTGTAAGCAATCATGTGTATCTGTGAGGCAATCTTCCTGTCCTTTAAGGCCTAAAAGAGCATTCAGTATTGGTGCTGGTCCTGAGGTGTGGGAAGCATACTTGATTTCGATTGAAGGGTCACTGAGCAGTAGTACCTCATATCCTGAAAGCCTTTGTGCAGACATGTGTTGTGTGTGGATGCCCTTGAGTAGGCCTTCAACATCATGTGTGGTGTGCAAAATGGTGTAATGTCCCATTGTAAAAGGAGTTGCCAACTCTACCATCATAGCACAGGCTGCAAGAGAACGCAGACATGCCGGCATCCTTTGGACAGAGGTGGGCATTACCTTCGAGAAAAATGCACATGGGCGCAACTTGCCTCCATGTTCTTGTGTCAGCACGCCCGCCATGGTTTTACAGTTTTGTCGTGCAAACATGTGGAAGGGCAGTTTGTAGTCAGGGAGGCCCAATCCTGGACTTGACATTAATGAACATTTCAGATAATCAAATGCATTGTACATTTCTGAAGACCATCTTATTAAATCAGGTTTGTCCTGCAGTGTTGCCTGTCTCAAGATATTATCATGGTAGGAACAGTCTGGTATCCATTGTCTGCAGTAGTTTATCATTCCAAGGAAGGATAGCATTTCCTTCTTGGAGTGCGGGGTGACCAATCCCGCTACAGACTGAACTCTCCCTGGACTGATCCTCCTTTCCCCCTTTGTCAGGACAAACCCCAAGTATTCGACTTGCTGTTTACACCATTGCATTTTCCCTAATGACACTTTGTGTCCACATTCAAAAAACCATTGTAACAGTGATATACCATCCTCAATGTTGGCCTCCACTGACATACTGCACAACAGTAAATCATCCACGTATTGCAACAACACGGAACCTTGGGGGGGGTGCCATGGTTTTAAAGTCATTTGGAGGACAATGCTGAACACTACAGGTGAATCAGCATATCCCTGTGGCATTCTTGCCCAGGTTAGTTGTCGCCCCTCGAAGGAAAAAGCAAAAAGTAGTCTGGTCTTCTTGTCAATTGGGATAGAAAAGAATGCATTTTTCAGATCTATCACACTGAACCAAACAGCGTCTGCTGGAATGGCAGATAGCAACTGAGTAATGTCAGGTACAATAGGGGCTATGGGCACAATGATGTTGTTGATTTCCCTTAAATCCTGCACAAAGCGAATTGAACCATCTGCTTTTGCCACAGGATTTATGGGAGTGCTGAAGGGTGAAATCACCTCTTCCAGGATGCCTTCCTTTAAAAACTCTTCGATCATTGGCCTCAAGCCCTCAATTTTTTCTGTGGACAACGGGTACTGTTTCTGGAACACTGAGAGGACACCTGATATCACAGTAGCCTTGTAAGGTGTGCAATCTATGAACCCCGTGTCATATTCATTTGAAGACCATAATGCAGGGTTGATGTTGTTGAGTTCTGGGTGGTCCTGTATGTTTGCAAGAATCAGTGGTACTGGTGTAGAGATTGGAATGAGATCTGAGTGTACTCTTATGCCCTGATTTTTGGCTGACACTTGTAAATCAAGCTTAATGAACAAATCTCTCCCTAACAGGCTGACAGGGCAATCTGGTATAATGCTGAAGGCATGGTCTGTGATGTACTCCTTGTCCATGGTCTCAAGTGGTAGTGAGTCAGTTTTGAAAGTTTTTGTTAAAACCCCATTAATTCCCATAGAGGGCTCAGATTTTCTCAATGGTCCCTTGTATAAATCTTTACTTAACACACTTGAAGTTGCACCGCTATCTACCATGAATCCTACTCTTCTTCCTCCCACTCTCAGTAGAATAACAGGTGTGTCTTTCCAGTGTGTGGTGACCTGTGTGAAAATCGGGGGACCTCCCTCCGGGCAGCATCAGTATGATTGTTGTTGCTGATTCCAATCAATGGGGAATCTTGGTTGTTGGCCTGTTTGTTGGGGTCTTTGTTGAGGAAGGTTAAAAGACTGTGTATTTGTGTCTGGTACCTGACTTTGGCCCTGTCTACCCCGGTGCCTCCTGGGCTGTGTACACTGTCTTGCCCAATGTCCTTCTTTCCCACAGTTATAACAACAGTTATTTTGTATCTGATCTTGTGGGTGTCCTTTCTGCCACTGTGTGTTCTGGTTGTAACTAGTATGTCCTCCTCTCCTCCTTCCTCTGCCCCCTCCCCTGTTGTTGGCATAGGCATGTGTGGGTGTGATTTTTCTGATTTCGAAACATCCTGCTGATTCCTTTTCATAAAGGTGTTTTTCAAAAGTGACAGTGTCATCTGAGGTCCATGAGGATACACCTTGTTTCACTGGAAGGGTTAATTTGTCCGACAGATTGTTAATGAATGTGGAGATGATCAGGCTGTCGTTCTGGAGGGTAGGGAGTCCCGCCTCCAGTCTCCAACAGTCCATGAATCTCTTCCAAAACTCAGTAACAGACTCTGTGGGCTTTTGTTTACAAGCTACAGCAATAGGCAGAGATGATTTTTGTTTGAATACCTTATTCATATGATCCTCAACTTGGGTCCAAATCTTCTTCATTCCTTCTTCTGTATTGCATATGTACCGGCTGGCATCAACAGTTCCATCTACTAGTGTAGAAATGGATAGGACTTCATCCCAATCCCAAGCAGTATGTGTCCCTATGATGCCATCTATTATGAGCCTTAAATCTTCTTGTGTACAATTTCTGCCTTTACAAGCCTTTTTAAGATAGGTGATGGTTCCCAAAGGAGCCACTGTGGGTTTGGGGCAGTGTTTGATAATTTTATTAAGGTCCTCGATGTCCATGGGTTTCTTCATTAAGTGTTCTCCTATTGTTATGAAGGGTGCACTGAGTTCTACCTGTTCTTCTTTAGCTTCTATTCCCTTGCTGCGTGTGTGGTACTTATATTGTTCTGCAGCTTTCTGTTGTTTTTGACTGTATTTTGTTTTCTCTAGGTCGTCATGGACCTGCATAAATGTAGCACCTATATCTTCGTCCTGTATCTCCTGCATGCTTGGACATATGTGTACAGGGTTTAGTCTGAGATGGGGTGCAGGGGCGGACGGGACAGTGTAAGGTGGTGGGTTTGGCTTTTCAGACACGTCTTTTAATTCTGTTCTTTTCTCCATTTTATGTAACTGACTGTCATCTTTTGGAATCTTATTAGTTTTCCCTTTCTTCTTATTTGATGGTACATTGTACCAATGTGGGGCTATCTCCAACCATTGTTCACCCCCTTGTATCATGTAATCCATATTCCAGGACGGATCATGGTCAAAATGTGGCCATGCTTCTTTGTCTTCCAGACAAAGACCCTTTATCATGTCCATGTGGTACGGGCTATTATCGCCGTCCCTGGGAAAGGGGCTAGCAGCTTGCATGAACTCAGTCCATCCAGCTAAGTTATCCACCCATGGGTTAACTAGGAAGTAATTTGTGGGACTACACCGTGCAACATAAACTTTGCATGTTTCTCCCGTCTCGGGTTTGGGATAATTGGTTTTAGACTCTTGTGATCCCATTCCGTCTGATATTTTAATGATGCTACTTTCCTAGGACTGGCTGCACTGAACCTTTAAGGCTCAGAGAAATTAATCCTGTCAACTAGGCAAAGGACTCAGGTCTGATCACAATATATCAGAGAGTTTCATCAAACATATAATTTGTTGCTTTGGTCTGCCGCTTGTGTTCACCTATCTGCGGGTTAATGGATTGCTCCCAGCCGGGGGTGGGGCATATTGCAGACCTCCGCAACACAGTAAAACAACAATGCAATGTCCTTAAAACTCTATGCAAATAGTGAACTTCAGTCCGTACACTTACCACCCGGACATCAGTATCCTTATATCAACTCTAATATTCTTATACTTTAAAACAGCTTTAAAAAGTAAAGAGTCAAACCAAGCTCCGTCTTTGTCTCCCTGAGACAATATTATCTAGTGCGCACTATATTTTCTCTGAGTGATCCTCACGGCGGACTCCCGGAGTCCCCGGGTCACTCCCCCAGACTCCCGGAGTCTGTACCCTGTATCCCTGATACAGTAATTATACTAGAAGTTGTAGGTTCTACTTACTAGATCGGGACGTGGTCCTTGGATCGGCCAGAGGACAATAACAGATGCCTTCCTTACCGAACACGAGGAAAACCTTCCCGATCCCGGAAACGAGCCCCCAAACTGATAGGAATCTCTGAGTCCCACTTGGTACCCCTGGCACCAAACTTCTAGTATCGGCTTGGTTTGAGTCCTTTTCTGACGTCAGGAGAGCGCTTCACTCAGTAGGTAACGAAAGACACAACAGTGATGTACTGAATGAACACTCTAAGGTTTATTTTTAATGCACACAGGTTATATAGAGGGGGCTTTACCCTCTTTATTAGCATCATCGTATGTTATGTATTTAACCTATCACATTAACACGTTTCATTCTACGTTTACAGAAAGAGAAACAAAAACGGAACTTCCATATTAGGAATATTGTCCGGGAGTAGTGCCAAAGAGATAAGATTCAGGGTTACAGAGAATAGAAACCTTACAGTATATTAGTTTCACAGCAATCAGAGTTAGTACCTAACATAGAAATGAAACTTCAGCAAAAAGCAGAATTGATTTTGACATAATAAAGAACATGGATTCCTTTCAGATGTCACAGATATTTTTGGGATGCGCACACGTTACACAGGAGATGTATCGCAGATAATGTCGCTGTCTGCATCAGTCTAACTATTTAGGGCAGGATGTGCGAAAAATAGATATTTTTGTCACACACAAAAGGACTTTTGGGTCTGTAACGTTTTAGCAATTTATCGCAGGTTGTGCTAAAAATATATATTGCTGCTGCCATACACAACAATAGTCCTTAAAAGGCCTTTTGGGTCTCTGACAAGTTTTTAATCTTAAAGGGAACCTGTCATCACCTTTACGCTGCCCATACATGATCTTATTACCCAGCCAGGGATCCCATCTGGAACACATGCTTTCCTGGGGTTCACTCCTTTAAACCTTCTTTGCACTTTGCGCTCGGAAATATTAATCGCAGTCTCCTTTCCATTTAATCATCCCTTAATTATGTAGTAGCCGGCGGAGACCTAGGAGTCCTTTTGCATGCACTCAGGCCTTCATACCACTCCAGATGCTGGCCTGCCTCTCCCGTTGTTTTATCAGTGTCTTGTGTGCTCTCAGGGCAGAAAGTCTCTCTTTGCTCCTGGGTGGCCCAAGCAGCACTCAGTGACCAACAAGACTTTTTAGCCTTAGCTACCGCACTGTAGCCGAATATTGCGGCGGGGCATGGGAGCTGTGCGCTGCGCACCCCAGCGACCCCCCCCCCCCCCCACATCCGGCGCTTTCCCTCAATATGACTGCAGGAGCCCAGGAGCGCAACCAAAATTCACGTGACTGTCAGAGCTTCCGGTGTGCAGAGCAACGCCTCTGAGCTAGAAGATAAGGAAGATGGCGTCAGCGGCTGCCAAGCAGATAGCGGCGGAGCAGGTGCCTCATCCCTTGTACATATAGATATATATACTGTATGGAGACCAACCCCGCTGCCCGATCATTTTACAGTGCTGTAATATGCCTCTTATATGTGGAGAGCGGTGATGTCACAGATGTAATATATCACTTATATGTGGACAGCGGTGATGTCACTGATGTAATATATTACTTATATGTGGAGAGTGGTGATGTCACTGATGTAATATATTACTTATGTGGAGAGTGGTGATGTCACTGATGTAATATATTACTTATAAGTGATATATTACATCAGTCACATCACGCTGTCCACATAAGTAATATATTACATCAGTGACATCACTGCTCTCCACATATACTGTATGTGGAAAGCGGTGATGTCACTGATGTAATATATCGCCTATATGTGGACAGCAGTGATGTCACTGATGTAATATATCACTTATATGTGGAGAGCGGTGATGTCACTGATGTAATATATCACCTATATGTGGACAGCGGTGATGTCACTGATGTAATATAACATTATATGTGGAGAGCAGTGATGTCACTGATGTAATATATCATTATATGTGGAGAGTGGTCATGTCACTGATGTAATACAGAGCTACAGATGGCGACCAAAATGGTCGCCAATGCGCCTTAAAATTTGCAGATGGCGACAAGACTTGTCATAGGCTACAGGCCTGAGGTCTATTTGGTAGTGAAATCCCAGCGCAGGCAGGCGTGATGATGTCATCACGCCTGCCTGTGCCAGGACGTGATGTGCGCGTCTGCATTGCATCATCCCTCGCCGTACCAGCAGCTAGTGAGCGCCAGTGAAAGGACACAGGTGAGTATAAGATTTTAGCTTTTTTTAGGGTGTGGGAAGGCGGGATCCAGGGGGCCCAAGTAAATTCTTGCCCAGGGTCCAATCAATATTAAAGTCGGCCCTGATACTAAGCCTCCCTCTATACATTAAATTCTGAGGTCTGGAGAGCAAAAGCGTAGGTGTCGAACATGTGTGACACCATCTTGTTCTACCTTTAACAATAAGGTTCGGCTATTCCTGCCAGTGGAGCTTGGTGTTCAGTTCTTATAGTCCTTTATCCTGGGAGCTGTGATTCAACTTCTGATATTATAGCACGGCAGCCCTCTCTCCTCATAAGAAATCTAACACTAGCAATTTTACTGGGCCATTAGAGCAGAAGCCTGGCTCTCATATAAGAGCTGTGCTCCTGCTCTGCGCTGAACAGGAGACCTCTGCAGTGCTTCGGCTAGGCCTGTTAGTGACTACCGTAAAAAGGCATATTGGTGTTCATTAAAGGGTTAAAAGAGAATAACTAGGATGATTCTGATTTTAAAAAAAAAAGTGAGAACAGAAACAAATGAGGTGTACAGTCTTCTATTTTTTTTTTTTTTTTACGTCTTTCATTATCTTACTTTGCACCTTAGAATTTCACTGGTACTTTAGAGTTATGCAATGTGAGGTTACAGTAGAACTTTTCTCCTAGCTTGGTGTGAAAACTTTCCAGATACAAATATGCAAGTGAAAATGGTTATTTTACATATTAGTAGTTCTTTAGTTACAATGAATTTTAATTAACTTTTTAATGCCATTTAAAACTTTTTTTTTCTCTGCTGTGTGTTGCCATTTAAACCCATTTTTTTTTCCGCTGCTTGATTAGGGGAGTGGCCTGGGCAACCAGGTGCTATAAATTGATCCACTAAACTCTCCAGAGCTTGCTATTCCTGAGGCTTGCTCTACTAAGTGGGCTTCTTATTAAGTGGAGTTAAAGAAAAGGAGTTGGAAACTAAATATAATTTTCTTGTGTGTTGTTGGCTTAATTCTAGGTAGTCCTTCAACTACAGCAGACAGGGTCTAATTCTAAATCATATTTACTGTTTTACTGTTGTAATCCCCATTTAGTATGTGTTGCACAATTGACAACGCAGTCCAGTGCACATCTTGTATGATGTATGCAGTCCTGGAACAGCCGTTCGAGGGTGTATATCTTTGTTCAAGATGTGCGCAAATTACCCATTTGGAATTGCAAATCGAGTCTCTAAACGGGCAAGTTGCAACACTGAGAGGCATTTACAATTTGCAAAAGAGTTTGCTTCTCACCGAGCAAGCACTCTTTGGGGTAGATGAGGGGGAGGGTGACAGAGAGGAGGCTGAGGAAAGTGAGGTAGCTAGCTGGGTAACAGTTAGAAAGCGGGGTAGAGGGAAGAGTGCCAGGGAGGCTAGCCCTGATCTGACACACCCCAACAAGTTTGCACATTTGGCATATGAGGGGGATGTCAGTCCAGGGACGGCACTGCAGCAGCCGGACACTTCCTCTGCCAGTCAGGGGAATGTCAACTCCAGTAAGCAGGGAACCAGGAGAGCAGATTAGGGAGATTAACAAGTGGCTCAAGAACTGGTGTAGGAAGGAGGTGTTTGGGTTCCTGGAGAACTGGGCCGACTTCTCTATCGGCTACAAGCTCTATCATAGGGACGGGCTGCACCTCAATCGGGAAGGGGCAGCTGTGCTGGAGAGAAAGATGGCTAGAAGGTTGGAGGAACGTTTAAACTAGGGACTGGGGGGGGGGGGAATTACATTATAAGAGGGGAAGATAGGGCATATAGAGACCGGGGGCAAGGTAGTGGGACTGGGGGAGGAATGGAGGGACTAGAACAGTTCAGAAGGAAAGGTGTAGGGTAAAAAATATGCATAAACCTCTCAAATGTATGTATACTAATGCCAGAAGCCTGACTAATAAAACTGGGGAGCTGTAATTAGTAATGTGTGAGGAGGACTATGACATAGTGGGAATAACTGAGACATGGCTGGATGATAGCTATGACTGGGCAGTTAATGTACAAGGTTACAGTCTGTTTAGAAAGGATCGTCAAAACCGGAGAGGGGGAGGGGTCTGCCTTTATGTAAAGTCTTGTCTAATGCCCACACTCCCTGAAGATATAAGTGAGGGACATGAACATGTGGAGTCACTGTGGGTAGAGATACATGGAGCTAAAAACAACAATAAATTACTAATAGGAGTTTACTATAAACTACCTAATATACCAGAGTCCACAGAAAATCTACTACTAAACGAGATAGACGAGGCGGCAAATCATAATGAGGTGGTTATTATGGGGAACTTCGACTACCCAGATGTAGACTGGGAAACTGAAACTTGTATATCTTATAAAAGAAACAGGTTCTTGGTAATAACCAAAGACAATTCCCTCTCCCAACTGGTTCAGGACCCGACTAGAGGGACGCCCATACTGGACTTAGTATTAACCAATAGGCCTGACGAACAACAGACATGCAGGTTGGGGGACACCTGGGAAATAGTGACCATAAAGTAATAACCTTCCAATTATCATTCAAAGGAGTGTTTCTACAGGGAGGAAAAAAAATACCAAACTTCAAAAAAGCTAAATTTAGCCAACTAAGAGAGGCCATAGACCTAACTAACTGGGACAAAGTCCTCAAAAATAAAAATACAGCCACAAAATGGGATATCTTTAAAAACATCCTAAAATCTCATTGTGAGAGGTACACACCGTATGGGAATAAAAGGTTAAGGAACAAAAAGAAAGCAATGTGGATAAATAGAACTGTAAAGAAAGCAATAAATGACAAAAAGAAAGCATATAAATCACTAAGGCTACTTTCACACTAGCGTTCAGAGAGGATCCATCTGGTGTCTGCACAGACAGATCCTCTCCTATAATGCAGACGTTTGGATCAGTTCAGAACGGATCCGTCTGCATTATAGTTTAGAAAAAAATCTAAGTGAGAAAGTTGTTCAGACGGATCCGTCCACACTTTACATTAAAAGTCAATGGGGGACGGATCCGTTTGAAAATTGAGCCATATTGTGTCAACTTCAAATGGATCCGTCCCTATTGACTTACATTGTAAGTCTGGACGGATCCATTTGCCTCCGCACGGCTGCAAGCAGCGTTCGGGTGTCCGCCTGCTGAGCGGAGCGGAGGCTGAACGCTGCCAGACTGATGCATTCTGAGCGGATCTGCATCCACTCAGAATGCATTGGGGCAGTACGGATGCGTTCGGGGCCGCTTGTGAGAGCCTTCAAACGGAGCTCACAAGCGGAGCCCCGAACGCTAGTGTGAAAGTAGCCTAAAACAGGAGGGTAGCATGGAAGCACTGAAAAACTATAAGGAAAAAAATAGAACATGTAAAAAACAAATAAAAGCGGCCAAACTAGAGACCGAGAGATTAATTGTCAAAGAGAGTAAAACTAACCCTAAAATGTTCTTCAATTATATAAATGTTAAAAAGAAAAGGGGTCGGCCCTTTAAAGAGTAATGAGGGGGGAGAGAGCGACGAGGAGAAAGCAAAGCTGTTAAATATTTTTTTCTCCAATGTATTCACTGAGGAAAATAAACTGTCAGATGACATGCAGAATGTAAAAATAAATTCCCCATTAAGGCCTCCTGCACACGACCGTTGTGTGCACCCGTGGCCGTTGTGCCGTTTTCCGTTATTTTTCGCGGACCCATTGACTTTCAATGGGTCCGTGGAAAAATCGGAAAATGCACCGTTTTGCAGCCGCATCCGTGATCCGTGTTTCCTGGCCGTGAAAAAAATATGACCTGTCCTATTTTTTTCACGGCCAATGGGTCCGTGAAAGAACACGGATGCACACAAGATTGGCATCCGTGTCCGTGATCCGTGGCCGTAGGTTAGTTTTTATACAGACGGATCCGAAGATCCGTCTGCATAAAAGCTTTTTCAAAGCTGAGTTTTCACTTCGTGAAAACTCAGAACCGACAGTATATTCTAACACAGAAGCGTTCCCATGGTGATGGGGACGCTTCTAGTTAGAATACACTACAAACTGTGTACAAGACTGCCCCCTGCTGCCTGGCAGCACCCGATCTCTTACAGGGGGCCGTGATCAGCACAATTAACCCCTTCAGGTGCGGCACCTGAAGGGGTAAAATTGTGCTGATCACGGCCCCCTGTAAGAGATCAGGGCTGCCAGGCAGCAGGGGGCAGACCCTCCCCCCCCTCCCCAGTTTGAATATCATTGGTGGCCAGTGCGCCCCCCCCCTATTGTAATAATTCGTTGGTGTCACAGTGTGCGCCCCCCCTCCCTCTATTGTAATAATTCGTTGGTGGCACAGCGTGCGCCCCCCATTGGCCCCCCCTCCCTCTATAGCATTAACAACATTGGTGGCCAGTGTGCGGCCTCCCATCTCCCCCCCCCCATCATTGGTGGCAGCGGAGTTCCGATCGGAATCCCAGTTTAATCGCTGGGGCTCCGATCGGTAACCATGGCAACCAGGACGCTGCTACAGTCCTGGTTGCCATGGTTACTTAGCAATAGTACAATAGTAGAAGATTCATACTTACCTGCTGCTGCGATGTTCGTGTCCGGCCGGGAGCTCCATCTACTGTAAGTGACAGGTCTGTGCGGCGCATTGCTAAATGAACCGTCACTTACCAGTAGGAGGAGCTCCCGGCCGGACACGAACATTGCAGCTCCCAGGTAAGTATGAATCTTTTACTATTGTACTATTGCTAGTAACCCGCTGCCACCAATGATCGGGGGGGGGGAGATGGGAGGCCGCACACTGGCCACCAATGTTGTTAATGCTATAGAGGGAGGGGGGGGCAATGGGGGGCGCACACTGCGCCACCAACGATTTATTACAATAGAGGGAGGAAGGGGGGGGCGCACACTGTGCCACCAACGAATTATTACAATAGAGGGAGGAAGGGGGGGCGGGGGGGGCACACTGTGCCACCAACGAATTATTACAATGGAAGGGGGGGGGCGCACTGGCCACCAATGATATTCAAACTGGGGAGGGGGGGGTCTTCCCCCTGCTGCCTGGCAGCCCTGATCTCTTACAGGGGGATATGATAGTACAATTAACCCCTTCAGGTGCGGCACCTAAGGGGTTAATTGTGCTGATCACGGCCCCCTGTAAGAGATCGGATGCTGCTAGGCAGCAGGGGGCAGTCATGTACACAGTTTGTAGTATATTCTAACTAGAAGCGTCCCCATCACCATGGGAACGCCTCTGTGTTAGAATATACTGTCGGAAATGAGGTTTCACGATCTAACTCATATCCGACAGTATATTCTAACATAGAGGCGTTCCCATGGTGATGGGGACGCTTCAAGTTAAAATATACCATCGGATTGGAGAAAACTCCGATCCGATGGTATAAAAGGGACTCCAGACTTTACATTGAAAGTCAATGGGGACGGATCCGTTTGAAATGGCACCATATTGTGTCAACGTCAAACGGATCCGTCCCCATTGACTTGCATTGTAATTCAGGACGGATCCGTTTGGCTCCGCACGGCCAGGCGGACACCAAAACGACTTTTTTTTCATGTCCTTGGATCCTCCAAAAATCAAGGAAGACCCACGGACGAAAAAACGGTCACGGATCACGGATAAGGTATCAATTTTCGCAGATGACACTAAACTGTGTAAAGTAATTAACACTGAAGAGGACAGTATACTACTACAGAGGGATCTGGATAGATTTGAGGCTTGGGCAGATAAGTGGCAGATGCGGGTTAACACTAACAAATGTAAAGTTATGCACATGGGAAGGAATAATGCAAGTCACCCGTACATACTTAGGCTACTTTCAAACTAGCGTTCGGAGCGGATCCGTCTGATGTTTCATCAGACGGATCCGCTCCGATAATGCAGACGTTCGCATCCGTTCAGAACGGATCCGTCTGCATTAAAACTTAGAAAATTTTCTAAGTATGAAAGTTGCCTGAGCGGATCCGTTCAGACTTTGCATTGTAAGTCAATGGGGAACGGATCCGCTTGAAGATTGAGCCATTTGGTGTCTTCTTCAAGCGGATCCGTCCCCATTGACTTACATTGTAAGTCTGGACGGATCCGCTCGCCTCCGCACGGCCAGGCGGACACCCGAACGCTGCAAGCAGCGTTCAGGTGTCCGCTCACTGAGCGGAGCGGAGGCTGAGCGCTGGCAGGCGGATGCATTCTCAGTGGATCCGCCTCCATTGAGAATGCATTGCGGCCGGGCGGCTGCGTTCAGGACCGCTCGTGAGCTCCTTCAAACGGAGCTCACGAGCGGACACCTGAACGCAGGTGTGAAAGTAGCCTAAATGGTAAAACACTCGGTAACACTGACATGGAAAAAGATCTAGGAATTTTTATAAACAGCAAACTAAGCTGCAAAAACCAGTGTCAGGCAGCTCCTGCCAAGGCCAATAAGATAATGGGTTGCATCAGAGGGGGCATAGATGCCCGTGATATGAGCATAGTCCTACCACTTTACAAATCGCTAGTCAGACCACACATGGAGTACTGTGTGCAGTTCTGGGCTCCTGTAAACAAGGCAGACATGGCAGAGCTGGAGAGGGTCCAGAAGAGGGCAACTAAAGTAATAACTAGAATGGGGCAACTACAGTACCCTGAAAGATTATCAAAATTAGGGTTATTCACTTTAGAAAAAAGACGACTGAGGGGAGATCTAATTACTATGTATAAATATATCAGGGGTCAGTACATGATATCCCATCATCTATTTATCCCCAGGACTGTGACTGTGACGAGGGGACATCCTCTGCATCTGGAGGAAAGAAGGTTTGTACACAAACATAGAAAAGTATTCTTTACGGTAAGAGCAGTGAGACTATGGAACTCTCTGCCTGAGGAGGTGGTGATGGTGAGTACAATAAAGGAATTCAAGAGGGGCCTGGATGTATTTCTGGAGTGTAATAATATTACAGGCTATAGCTACTAGAGAGGGGTCGTTGATCCAGGGAGTTATTCTGATTGCCTGATTGGAGTCGGGAAGGAATTTTTTATTCCCCTAGAGTGGGGAAAATTGGCTTCCACCTCACAGTTTTTTTTTTGCCTTCCTCTGAATCAACTTGCAGGATAACAGGCCGAACTGGATGGACAAATGTCTTTTTTCGGCCTTATATACTATGTTACTATGTTAATGCTTATGAATATAATATGGAACAAGTGTTCTGATAATTAGAGATGAGCTAATTCAAGCTGACGAAGTCGAATTCGTTCCGAATTTCAGGAAAAATTTGATACTGAACTAATGCGAATTTCCTCGCGCTTCATGGTAACTAATCACAATTTTTCCTAACATGGCGGCTAGCCGGCTACAATGGCAATAAAATGGCAGCTACATGTGTGAGGACATGGGGCAAGGAACTCTTGGAAGGCAGGATGACCCATAATGCCATGCATGCAGCCAATCAGCAGCCAGCCAACCTGGTGATGTCACAGCTCTTTAAATATGGGGGCCATCTTAGAGTCTGCCATTCACTATCGTACTTTGTACAGAGACAGACGTGTATGCAGGAGCTAGGGAGAATGAAAGAAAAACTAATTGTTAAAAAAAAAGAAAGAAAGAAGTGATTTACTAGTGCAGGGAAAGGATAGTGAGAGGAAACCAGGCAGGGAGAGACATGTGCAGATACTAGGGAAAATCATATTAAAATCCTCATTGTGGAAAAAAAGCGATTTACAAGTGTAGGGAAACATAACTTGGGGATCCAAATAGTCTCATAATACAGCTCTGTCATTCCAGCAATTAGTTATTGGGGTGCAAGTGCTATGTTGAAAAACCTTTAGTGGCTTATATCTGTGGAAAAAGATAAATATATACCCAGGTCACTTTTGCTGTTAACTGCGCTGATATCATTTAGTGGCCTATTTCAATGCAATACAAAAAATATTTACGTAGGTCACTTTTGTTGTTATTTGCGCTAAAAGTGTTTACTGCAATATTTCTAGAGAAAAAGAGAAAAATAGACTAAGTTCATATTTGCTGTTATTGCTGTTATACAGAGATAGGAAACAGCACTAGTATTAACTGGGTGGGGGTATATAAAAATATACATCTGGGCAATTACATCTGACAACTTTAGACTTATACAATTCAAAATAGTCCACAGGTTGTACTACACTCCACTACAATTTGCAAGGATGTATGGGAAAACGGAATCTAGGTGCCCTAAATGTCAAATTGGTCAGGCTGACTTTACGCATTTGATTTGGAGCTGCCCAAAAATTCAGCAGTACTGGGTAGAAATTTATAATTTACTGGCTAGTAAACTGGGTAACAATCTGGAAATGGGAATCAAGCTTGCGGTACTGGGAACTCTTGGAGCTGAGGATACTAATAGACACTAGTTTGTGGCCTGGCTGAAAGGCATGTTCTTAGTCAGAGTTATAATTGCAAGAAAATGGGGCTCCTTTGACTCTCCCACCATAACAGAATGGAAAAACTTCATGGACAAGACTAGAATTTATGAAAAAAATGTATGTCAATCCAAAAAACAGTTATCATGCTGGGAAAGGGCCAGGGCAAACTGGATATAGTTGGAGGACTCAAGATCGCAGAAGGCCGGCAACTCCTACACTACACACTCAATACTTGCTTTATATTACTTTTGTGGCTACATGAGAAGGTCGTAAAGCCCGGCGGGGTCATCCATCGATTTCATTAGGCTCCGGAGGCTGCGAGGCTAAAAACCAGAAGGGACTGGGGAGGGTTGGAAAAAAATAATATATACAGTACAGACCAAACGTTTGGACACACCTTCTCATTCCAAGAGTTTTCTTTATTTTCATGACTATGGAAATTGTAGATTCACACTGAAGGCATCAAAACTATGAATTAACACATGTGGAATTATATACATAACAAACAAGTGTGAAACAACTGAAAATATGTCATATTCTAGGTTCTTCAAAGTAGCCACCTTTTGCTTTGATTACTGCTTTGCACACTCTTGGCATTCTCTTGATGAGCTTCAAGAGGTAGTCCCCTGAAATGGTTTTCACTCTACAGGTGTGCCCTGTCAGGTTTAATAAGTGGGATTTCTTGCCTTATAAATGGGGTTGGGACCATCAGTTGCGTTGAGGAGAAGTCAGGTGGATGCACAGCTGATAGTCCTACTGAATAGATTGTTAGAATTTGTATTATGGCAAGAAAAAAGCAGCTAAGTAAAGAAAAATGAGTGGCCATCATTACTTTAAGAAATGAAGGTCACTCAGTCAGCCTAAAAATTGGGAAAACTTTGAAATTAAGGGCTATTTGGCCATGAAGGAGAGTAATGGGGTGCTGCGCCAGATGACCTGGCCTCCACAGTCACCGGACCTGAAGCCAATCGAGATGGTTTGGGGTGAGCTGGACCGCAGAGTGAAGGCAAAAGGTCCAACAAGTGCTAAGCATCTCTGGGAACTCCTTCAAGACTGTTGGAAGACCATTTCAGGGGACTACCTCTTGAAGCTCATCAAGAGAATGCCAAGAGTGTGCAAAGCAGTAATCAAAGCAAAAGGTGGCTACTTTGAAGAACCTAGAATATGACATATTTTCAGTTGTTTCACACTTGTTTGTTATGTATATAATTCCACATGTGTTAATTCATAGTTTGGATGCCTTCATAGTCATGAAAATAAAGAAAACTCTTTGAATGAGAAGGTGTGTCCAAACTTTTGGTCTGTACTGTATATATATGCAGGTCACTTTTACTGTTAACTGCGCTGATATCATTTAGTGGCCTATTTCAATACAATACGAGAAATATTTATCTAGGTCACTTTTGTTGTTATTTGCGCTAAAAGTGTTTACTGCAATATTTCTAGAGAAAAAGAGAAAAATAGACTAAGTTCATATTTGCTGTTATTGCTGTTATACAGAGATAGGAAACAGCACTAGTATTAACTGGGTGGGGGTATATAAAAATATACATCTGGGCAATTACATCTGACAACTTTAGACTTATACAATTCAAAATAGTCCACAGGTTGTACTACACTCCACTACAATTTGCAAGGATGTATGGGAAAACGGAATCTAGGTGCCCTAAATGTCAAATTGGTCAGGCTGACTTTACGCATTTGATTTGGAGCTGCCCAAAAATTCAGCAGTACTGGGTAGAAATTTATAATTTACTGGCTAGTAAACTGGGTAACAATCTGGAAATGGGAATCAAGCTTGCGGTACTGGGAACTCTTGGAGCTGAGGATACTAATAGACACTAGTTTGTGGCCTGGCTGAAAGGCATGTTCTTAGTCAGAGTTATAATTGCAAGAAAATGGGGCTCCTTTGACTCTCCCACCATAACAGAATGGAAAAACTTCATGGACAAGACTAGAATTTATGAAAAAAATGTATGTCAATCCAAAAAACAGTTATCATGCTGGGAAAGGGCCAGGGCAAACTGGATATAGTTGGAGGACTCAAGATCGCAGAAGGCCGGCAACTCCTACACTACACACTCAATACTTGCTTTATATTACTTTTGTGGCTACATGAGAAGGTCGTAAAGCCCGGCGGGGTCATCCATCGATTTCATTAGGCTCCGGAGGCTGCGAGGCTAAAAACCAGAAGGGACTGGGGAGGGTTGGAAAAAAATAATATATACAGTACAGACCAAACGTTTGGACACACCTTCTCATTCCAAGAGTTTTCTTTATTTTCATGACTATGGAAATTGTAGATTCACACTGAAGGCATCAAAACTATGAATTAACACATGTGGAATTATATACATAACAAACAAGTGTGAAACAACTGAAAATATGTCATATTCTAGGTTCTTCAAAGTAGCCACCTTTTGCTTTGATTACTGCTTTGCACACTCTTGGCATTCTCTTGATGAGCTTCAAGAGGTAGTCCCCTGAAATGGTTTTCACTCTACAGGTGTGCCCTGTCAGGTTTAATAAGTGGGATTTCTTGCCTTATAAATGGGGTTGGGACCATCAGTTGCGTTGAGGAGAAGTCAGGTGGATGCACAGCATGATAGTCCTACTGAATAGATTGTTAGAATTTGTATTATGGCAAGAAAAAAGCAGCTAAGTAAAGAAAAACGAGTGGCCATCATTACTTTAAGAAATGAAGGTCACTCAGTCAGCCTAAAAATTGGGAAAACTTTGAAATTAAGGGCTATTTGGCCATGAAGGAGAGTAATGGGGTGCTGCGCCAGATGACCTGGCCTCCACAGTCACCGGACCTGAAGCCAATCGAGATGGTTTGGGGTGAGCTGGACCGCAGAGTGAAGGCAAAAGGTCCAACAAGTGCTAAGCATCTCTGGGAACTCCTTCAAGACTGTTGGAAGACCATTTCAGGGGACTACCTCTTGAAGCTCATCAAGAGAATGCCAAGAGTGTGCAAAGCAGTAATCAAAGCAAAAGGTGGCTACTTTGAAGAACCTAGAATATGACATATTTTCAGTTGTTTCACACTTGTTTGTTATGTATATAATTCCACATGTGTTAATTCATAGTTTGGATGCCTTCATAGTCATGAAAATAAAGAAAACTCTTTGAATGAGAAGGTGTGTCCAAACTTTTGGTCTGTACTGTATATATATGCAGGTCACTTTTACTGTTAACTGCGCTGATATCATTTAGTGGCCTATTTCAATACAATACGAGAAATATTTATCTAGGTCACTTTTGTTGTTATTTGCGCTAAAAGTGTTTACTGCAATATTTCTAGAGAAAAATAGACTAAGTTCATATTTGCTGTTATTTGCACTAAAAGCGTTTCTTTTCATATTTCACTACAATACGAGAAAAATAAACGCAGTTCACATTTGGTGTTATTTACGCTGAAAGCGTTTATTGTCATATTTCACTACAAAATGAGAAAAATAGACGCAGTTCACATATGGTGTTATTTGCAGGAAAAGCATTTATTGCCATATTTCTAGAGAAAAAGAGAAAATAGACTAAGTTTATATGTTCTGTTATTTGCGCTAAAAGCATTTATTGTAATATTTCACTACAATACGAGAAAAATAGATGCAGTTCACATTTGGTGTTATTTGCACTAAAAGCGTTTATTGCAATATTTCTAGAGAAAAAGAGAAAAATAGACTTAGTTCATATTTTCTGTCATTTGCGCTAACAGCATTTCTTGTCATATTTCACTACAATACGAGAAAAGGAGACGCAGTTCACATTTGGTGTTATTTGCTCTAAAAGCATTTATTGCCATATTTCTAGAGAAAAAGAGAAAAATAGACTAAGTTCATATTTGCTGTCATTTGCGGTAAAAGCGTTTCTTGTCATATTTCAATACAATACGAGAAAAATCAACACAGTTCACATTTGGTGTTATTTGCACTGAAAGCGTTTATTGCAATATTTCTAGAGAAAAAGAGAAAAATAGACTTAGTTCATATTTGCTGTCATTTGCGCTAACAGCATTTCTTGTCATATTTCACTACAATACGAGAAAAGGAGACGCAGTTCACATTTGGTGTTATTTGCTCTAAAAGCATTTATTGCCATATTTCTGAAGAAAAAGAGAAAAAAAGACTAAGTTCATATTTTCTGTTATTTGCACATGAAGTACAAAGATAAGAGATGGCACTCACCAGTAAGAGTTCAAATATTAATTTATTTATCCATATAGGTATGGACCCAAAAACAGGAAATAGGGGTGCAGGACGCTACACAGGCATCAAAAGGCGACGGCCGTTTCGCGTGGAGTCAAGCTTACTCAGGCCTCCTCTGCTGTTATTTGCACTAAAAGCGTTTCTTGACATATTTCACTACAATACGCGAAAAATAGACGCAGTTCATATTTGGTGTTATTTGCGCTGAAAGCGTTTCTTGTCATATTTCACTACAATACAAGAAAAATAGACACAGTTCACATTTGGTGTTATTTGCGCTGAAATTGTTTCTTGTCATATTTTACTACAATACGAGAAAAGTAGACGCAGTTCACATTTGGTGTTATTTGCGCTAAAAGCGTATATTGTCATATTTCTAGAAAGAAAGAAAAATATTTGCGGTTCGCTTTTTCTGTTATTTACTTAGAAATCGTTTAGTGGCCTGTTTTAGTCCAATATGAGAAATATATACAGAGTTTACTTTTGCTGTTTACGCTGAAATCGTTTTGTTGCCAATTTCAAATCCTTTAGTTGCCTATCTCAGTAAAGAAAGAAAAATATATTTGTCGCTTTTACGGGTGTTTTTATTTGCTTTTAATTTATTTAGTTCAGCTAAAAGTATGTCAGACAGAGAAGTGCCAGGTCTTGCACTATGTCCACACTATATCACCTTGCCACTCTGTTGCCTCCTGATGCAGCCATGTCCACACTATGTCACCATGCCACTCTGTGCTATCATGCTGCTGCTGTTGTTGCCATCTCCACTCTATGTCACCTTGCCACTCTGTGGCCTCCTGATGCTGTCATCTCCACACTATGTCACCGTGTCACTCTGTGGCTTAATCATACTGCTGCTGTCACCTCCACACTTTGTCATTGTGCCACTCTGTGGCCTCCTCTTAATGCTGCCGCCACCTCCAGACCCTGTCATTGTGCCACTTGGTGGTCTCCTCATGCTGCTCACACTATGTCATAGAGCCACTCTGCTTTTACCAACCTCCCCACTCTATGACGGGGTCCCTATTGTCCTTGTTTGGCCTTCATGAAATCACCATTTATTTGAACTTTCCTCTGATCGGTCGGAAGGAAGGAAAAATGAGACACACAACGGATCTTATCTGTGTAGCAGCTGTAAGGCCTGTATGGTCCAATCAGAACTGACTTATGATTAGTGATGAGCGGCAGGGGTCATATTCGAATTTGTGATATTTTGCGAATATTTTGTAGAATATTCGCTGAATATTCGCGAATTCGAATATTCGTTATATTCTACGATTTTTTCTACTCGAAAAATCGGCAATGTAATGATCGTGTAATATGCGAATTTTAGTCATGCAAATTATAGTAATGCAAATTTTTATTGCGATTTTTTTCAACTTACAACTATTAGACAAAGAATATTATAGCACTATATTAGCTAAATTGCTCTATATTCTTTTTTTTTTTTAATATTTGCTATATTGCTATAACTTCATTTGTTCGAACAAGAATATATAGCAATATAGTGAATATTCGGAAAAAAAACGAATTTAGAGAAATTTAGCTAATATAGTGCTATAATCTTTTTTTTGTAGTTGTCATTTTTTTCCAATCTGAACTTCAGATGAGAAAAAAATTACAACTATTAGGCTGGGTTCACATGAGCGTGTCCGGATTAGTTCCAGATGCGTCCCGGTGTGTTGCGGCAAACCCGCGCGAGTAGGAGTGCAATTGCAGTCAGTTTTGACTGCGATTGCGTTCCGATGTTCAGTTTTTATCGCGCGGGTGCAATGTGTTTTGCACGCGCGGGATAAAAAACCGACTGTGGTACCCAGACCCGAACTTCTTCACAGAAGTTCAGGTTTGGGTTCGGTGTTGTGTAGATGTTATTATTTTCCCTTATAACATGGTTATAAGGGAAAATAATAGCATTCTGAAAACAGAATGCTTAGTAGGTGATCAATTGAGGGTTAAAAAAAATAAAAAAATTAACTCACCTTCTCCTCTTGTTCGCGTAGTTCTCCCGGTCTTTAGTTCTTTAAAAGATGAACTATGGGCTAAAGGACCTTTGGTGACGTCAGATCACATGCTCCAATCACATGGTCCATTACCGCGGTGATGTACCATGTGATTGGAGCATGTGATCTGACGTCACCAAAGGTCCTTTAGCCCATAGTTCATCTTTTGAGAAGTAAAGAAGAGACAGGGAGCTACGCGAACAAGAGGAGAAGGTGAGTTAATTTTTTTATTTTTTTTTAACCCTCAATTGATCACCTACTAAGCATTCTGTATTCAGAATGCTATTATTTTCCCTTATAACCATGTTATAAGGGAAAATAATACAGTTTATAGACTGTCACCTAGCAACCATGCGTGAAAATCGCACCGCATCCGCACTTGCTTGCGGATGCTTGCGATTTTCACGCAACCCTATTCACTTCTATGGGGCCTGTGTTGCGTGAAAAACGCAGAATATAGAGCATGCTGCGATTTTCACGCAACGCATAAGTGATGCGTGAAAATCATCGCTCATCTGAACAGCCCCATTGAAATGAATGGGTCCAGATTCAGTGCGGGTGCAATGCGTTCACCTACCGCATTGCACCCGCGCGGAAATCTCGCCCGTGTGAACGCAGGCTTAGACAAAGAAGATTATAGCACTATATTAGCTAAATTGCTCTATATTCGTTTTTTTCGAATATTTGCTATATTGCTATAATTTCGTTTTTTCGAATATTTGCTATATTGCTATAATTTCGTTTTTTCGAATATTTGTAATATTCTAAAACAAGAATATAGTGAATATTCGAAAAAAGCAATTTAGCTAATATAGTGCTATAATCTTTTTTTTTTTATAGTTGTAATTTTTTTCCAATCTGAACTTCAGATGAGAAAAAAATTACAACTATTAGACAAAGAAGATTATAGCACTATATTAGCTAAATTGCTTTAAAGTAGTTTTTTTTTTAATATTCACTATATTGCTATATATTCTTGTTTTAGAATATTACGAATATTCGAAAAAACTAAGTTATAGCAATATAGCAAATATTCGAAAAAAAAAAAAACGAATATAGAGCAATTTAGCTAATATAGTGCTATAATCTTCTTTGGCAAACAACACTACTCCTAAAGTCAAATATACTGCAGCCTTCTCATTGGCCCACAAGCTAGAAGCAGGGAGGGATCAAGTGTACTAATTAAAAAAAAATCGAATATTCAAAATTACGAATATATATCACTATATTCAAAATATTCGCAAATTTTAGAAGTACCTATATTCGCGATAAAAATTCGAAATTTGAATATTCGTGATCAACACTACTTATGATTTGGTAGCCAAAGCAGGAGTAGGTACAAAACACAGAAGACATGCAAATATTACCTTCACGTGTCATCTCTGCTTTAGATCCACTCCTGTTTTTTTTTTTTGCATTACCAATACTCATGTATTACTGAGCAAATGCTGACCGAGTGAAGGCAGATGCTCCCCAGACAGGATCAGTTTTTTTGTGGGTTATTGTTCTGACGGATCAGAGGAAGATCAAATTAATCAGTGACATCAACACAAACTTACTGCTGACACCCTCTCCACTCTGTTGGGGGGCTCTACTTGTATAAGCGTTTAATATAACAGGTTATGTAGACATCTATGTGGAATCAGTTGACGACAGTGTAAAAGGAGTGCACTTTTTCTTGATGCTAACATGAACATGTAAGGCTTAGTTCACACTTGAGTTATTTGGTCAGTTTTGGCCCTGTGACACCCAAATAAGTGAATTGTGCAGTGATTCTAATAGCGACGCCTGTCATCTGCATGTCTGACAGTATTATTTCATTACCCCAGCACACTCCCTATGCGTGTTACTGCAAGGCACACCCATATAAAGGCTCTATGCAGTCCGGAAATAGCAGTTTTATATCGTGATTCATCGCGAATATATTCGGATCGAAGCAAATTTTTTAAGAAAATTTGGCGAACCGGCCAAATCAAATTTTGCTCATCTCTACTGATAATGTGTAAGAATGCTAAATAAAGAACATAAATGTAACTATTTTATTATAAATCATAAGCATGGTAGGATCCACCATTCAAAGTGTAGGAAAAAAAATCTAATTTTACTTTGGTTTTTGAAGCCAAACAATTGCAATACATTTTCTTTCCTATATACCATATTTTTATCCCATAAGAAGCACCTGTCAACAAGACACACCTATTTTTTAGAGTAGGATTTTTTATTTTTTTCCATAAGATCTTATACCTTAGATCAGACTCCCAATGTTAACCAGACCTAAATTCAGAGCCCCAATGTTGCTAATCAGATCTCAGATTAGACCTCTAGTGTTAATCAGAGCTGACATCAGAACCCCAATGTTAAAGGGATTCTGTCACCAGGTTTCACCCCTGTCAGCTAAACATATGCTGATGTTCAGGGCCTCATCAGGATTCCTAATGTGGGCTTCTAAATGTGATCCGTAGCCTTATTTTGCTAAAAAACAGGTTTTAGTAACCTGTCACTCAAAGAAATAAGGTGCCCAAGGGGATGTCAAGGGATGCAAGATGCCGGCCGCACCCACCGCCGTTCGTGCCCAGTGCCACCTTTCCAGACTTCTGCACCACCTCCTAAACCTCTGTGCCGCCTCTCGCTCTCCCTCCATCCCCCCTCCTCCCTCCTCCCGCTGTAAGATCTCGCGCGTGCGCACAGGGCTCTGCCTGATGCGCCCGTGCGGACTTCTCGATTTGGCTTCTTAAAGCGAAGTGCGCATGCGCCGGCACTTCGCTCAACCTAGGTATGACCTGCACTCTGGCGCCAGCCTCTCAGAGCCCTGTGCGCACGCGTGATATCTTACAGCAGGAGGAGGGAAGAGGGGGGATGGAGGGAGAGCGAGAGGCGGCACAGAGGATTAGGAGGCGGTGCAGAAGTCTGGAAAGGCGGCGCTGGGCACGAATGGCGGTGGGTGCGGCCGGCACCTTGCATCCCTTGACATCCCTTGGGCACCTTATTTCTTTGAGTGACAGGTTAGTAAAACCTGTTTTTTAGCAAAATAAGGCTACGGATCACATTTAGAAGCCCACATTAGGAATCCTGATGAGGCCCTGAACATCAGCATATGTTTAGCTGACAGGGGTGAAACCTGGTGACAGAATCCCTTTAATTAGTACTCAACTCAGAACCCCAATCAGAACTCAGATCAGACACCCAATGTTAATTAGTACTCAACTCAGAACCCCAATGTTATTCAGACCACAGATTAGACTCCCAGTGTTAATCAGAACTCAGTTCAGACAAAAAAAACAACTCACCTCTCCTGTTCTGGATGGAGCCACCACTTTGGAGATCCTTCTCCTCTTATAGGGAGAAGAATATGATGCTTACTATTTTCACGTAACTAATTTAGCAATGAGATTTTATTTTCTAACTGAAGATAAATTCCTGCTTAATGAAAAAAGTTTTACTTTAAAGTGTAATTTTATTAAAAAAAATCTTTTGACATGTCATAGAGACATGCCATAAGTTTTTGATGAGAATCTGGGTGCTGAGACCCTTTAGAGAAGTCTTTGAGCCCAGCTAACAAGGAGAGCTGAGGAGAGAGAATCATAGCCATAGAGCAACAGCACTCTGCCCCTTCATTGTACATATTGGTGGATCTCCAGCTTTAGACATGCTTTCAAGACACATCTAGTGCTTTTTGAAAGTGCGGATACTCTTGCCAACCATGTGGTAAATGAGCTATCACTCTATGCTTAGAAAACCCCTTAATTTGAATGTTCATGTTGTCTTAATAAAGCATATGAAAAAAAATTGGGATACCGTATTTTTCGCCCCATAAGATGCACTTTTCCCCCCCAAAAAATGGTGGAATGGAATGCTGACATTTTTACATTGCAGGCTGCGATGTATGAGTGAGCGGGGAGGGACTGGGAGGAGGAGCTGGGGGCCGGCAATTGCGGCGGGGCCGGTGCAGTCACTGTACTCCGGCCCCGCCGCTCCAGTGCTGCACTATACAAATATAAAATGTCTCATTCAATTAAAAGTGATTAAACATGCCCCCCTCCCACTTTTAATATTACCTTACACCCTAACAGCTTCTGTAGAATGCAGGCAGGCAGGCCGGGGCGGGCAGCAGCGTAACTCCCTCATGTCACGTGCCTGCGCAGCCTACTTTATGAATGAAGCAGGCGGCGCAGGCACGTGACGTCAGTGAGTGACACGCCGCCCGGCCTGCCTGCCTGCATTGTACAGAAGCTGTTAGGGTGTACGGTAATATTAGGAGTGAGGGGGCATGTTTAATCACTTTTAATTGAATGAGACATTTTATATTTGTATACTGCAGCACTGGAGTGGTGGGGAGGGGAAATCTGTGGATGACAGTTTTATGGGGGACATCTGTGGATGGCACTGTTAAGGGGTGGGGGGTCTGTGGATGGCACTGTTATGGGGTGGGGGGGTCTGTGGATGGCACTGTTATGGGGTGGGGGGTCTGTGGATGGCACTGTTATGGGGTGGGGGGGTCTGTGGATGGCACATATATAACAGTGCCATCCACAGATCCCCCATAACAGTGCCATCCACAGATCCCCCATAACAGTGCCATCCACAGATCCCCCATAACAATGCCATCCACAGATCCCCCATAACAGTGCCATCCACAGATCCCCCATAACAGTATCATCCACAGATCCCCCATGTAACAGTATCCTTCACAGATCCCCCCATAACAGTGCGTCATCCACAGATCCCCCATAACAGTGCATCATCCACAGATCCCCCCCATAACAGTGGGTCATCCACAGATCCCCCCATAACAGTGCATCATCCACAGATCCCCAATAACAGTGCCATCCCCAGATCCCCCATAACAGTGTCTTTCACAGATCCCCCCATAACAGTGTCCTTCACAGATCCCCCATAATAGTGCCATCCACAGATCCCCCATAATAGTGCCTTCCACAGATCCCCAGTAATAGTGCCATCCACAGACCACCATTTGTTCCAAATCCACGAAAAGCACACCTTTTGGTTAAAAAATTTTTTTTGCTTATTTTCCTCCCCAAAAACCTAGGTGTGTCTTATGGGCCGGTTCGTCTTAGAGGGCAAAAAAAACGTAGTTCACGTTAAAATTGGAAAAAAAAAACTCCCAAAAACGTTTATATTGTAGTTTTTTTTTTATATGTGTCTGCAGTAAATCTTGTTGTTGCACAACTCAGGGATCAAAATATCATTTTTAACCCCTTAGTAACATAATTAATTTATCCTTAAGGACCAATAATGTTGTCCCCCTTTGTGTTCCAACAGTCATAACTTTTTGATTTTTTTCTTCTATATTATTATTATTTTTATTTTTTTGCTGGATTAGTTGGGCAATTACTCTGAAGCAGCTGTCTGCAAATGAGGTTCTGGCTTATTTATTATCCAAGTCATGTCTCAAGGTCTAGTTAAAGAATCGAACATTGACTTGCAGGTTAGCTGCTTTACATCTGGTGGCATTAGAGAAAGAGCTTGTTAAGAGCTCATTTGCAGCCCTTTCTTCCCAGAATTCAAGCGCAACATGTATGGCCTATAAGCCTCCTCATGCCAATTAAGGCGCTTTCCCCAAGGAGAGAGAGTACCACCTAAAATCTGTGAGGATTTTTACATTCCCTCCTCCAGTTCAGAACAATGAATAGATCTCCTCTTGCTGAGGAGCCCAGCATTCTGCTGCTGCCTGCCTGCCTACCATTAATTTCTTTACTATATGGCTGCTGCTATTGCTATCATGCCACTGTGCTGTCTGCCTGATTACCATTATGTTTTGTACCGTATGGCTGCTGCTACAAATGCTGCCACCATCGCAGCTGTTAATCCTCCACTGCCACTTCAATTACTCCTACTGCCACTACCTTTACCGCTACAAAGTCACCACTACTATAACACACATCTACTGCCATATCTGTTCCATGCTGTGCTGCTACTGCTACTATTACAAGCACATTTACCCTACCTTTTGAACATCCACACTGTACTGCTTCTGCTCACAATTAAAAGGGATCATGTTTCCATACTCATTCAGAACAGGCTACTCTTTCATCTGATAATTAACACTTGTATGTGCCATTTATAAATACAGGCAGGCATACTGCCCCTGTTAAGGCCTAACTTTTGGACACTTGTGCAGGATGAACCATTCCTTCTTATAATAATTGATATTTGTTCTTGTCTCAATACAGGCAGGCAATATACCACCGTTAACACCAATTTTTTGAGGTTTTTGTCTGACAATTAACACTTCTGGGTGCCATATACAAATACAGGCCGTTATTCTGCCATCATTAAGGCCTAATATTTAGACGCTTGTGCAGAATGAGCCATTCTTTCTTCTGGCAATTAACATTTGTTCCTGTGTATATATCGGCAGGCATCATGCTTCTGTCAAGACATAATTATTGGATGCTTGGTTCCAACAACCTTAGCATCTCCCAGTTTCCCTGATGAAGCTGGTGCACCAGAGAAACACTCTTGTTAGTCCAGGAACTGTTACTCCTCCAGCGGCACTAAATGATGTTCCTTCACCAGAACGGTGAATGGACCAATCTGCTTTGACAGGAGTGTGTGTGTATGGTCTGAGTGTAATCTCTCCCCCCTCTCCTTCCCCACTTTGGGGTGTAAGAAAGTGGCAAAGGGAGACCCCTGGAGTTGAAGAGGTCTCTCTCCACTTCAAATGTAACTGATTTGAATGTCAATATTCAGCCTCTGGACTCTGCAAGGATCCAGCAAGTAGAACGGATCTATACTACAGAAACCAACTCATTGAATATACTGTAAACAAAAAGAAGGCAATGACCATGTACCTCTAGTGGTGACCTACAACACACAACTAGAGGTACTAAGAAAAACCTCAAGGAAACTACACTGTACTCTACTCAAAGATGACCGTCTCAGGACAATATTCCCAGACCCTCCCATTCTATGCTTCAGACAACCTCCAATTTTAAGAAATCTGATGATCAGGAGCTCACTACCATCCAATAAACAGAAAGGAACTTTTTCCTGCAATGAAAGGAGCTTCAAAACCTGTTCACACATACTGACCACAGACAAGATACATATCACCAACACCCAGCAGGATTATAAAATTCCTGGAACATTCACATGTTCTGCATCCAATGTGGTGTACCTCATTATGTGCACAAAATGTCCAACTCACGGTCTTTATGTGGGGGAAACAGGGCAGACACTCAGAGCGAGGATAAGGCCTCACTGTCATACTGTAAATATTTTGGTGATCTGGGCCATAACATTATAGACCTCCGAGTATTAAAATTAAAGGGTCATTTCAAATCCCAAAGGGATAGATGAGTTTGGAATACAAATTTATGTGTAAACTAATTAAGGACTCTTTATCAAAGACCATTTCTCTATTTGTTGGTGTTTTGCAATTTATTACTCCACCTCTCTGTTCTTTCCTGTGTATATCTATGTTTCTTTAGAGATTTTTTCATCCCTGACCTGAAGAAGGGACCTCAGAGGGGATGATCTGAGTGTAGTCTTTCTCCCCCCTTTCCTTCTCCCACTTAGGGAGAGAGCCAACAACACACTCCACCATTCTGTTAATTGATATTGGGCCACAAAAAAACAGGGTAGCAGTGGCACCCATGAGAGTTTTTACCCTTTTATTAATACAAACATTAAAAGGGAAGTTTAAACCATTTCAAGGTTAACCCTGCACAGGAATAGATTTAGGGTTGATAGCCCCTTTTTTTGTCTTTGTCCCAAATCCCCATGGGATTCACCCTCTAGGAACTTTTGTTGGTTGGTTCCAACAAGCCACTGTTTTGTCCCCCCATGTGTGTTTGAATACTATCCGCCCCCAAGAAGCTTCCTAATATGAAAAAGCGTAACACATGCAACAGTGCAGCGTGTTTCACGAATTTCAAGAAATTTGCTCATCCTTATTAACCCCTTAGGGACCAGGCTCATTTTCACCTTAAGGACCAGGCCCTTTTTTGCAAATCTGACCAGTGTCACTTTAAGTGGTGATAACTTTAAAACGCTTTGACTTATCCAGGCCATTCTGAGATAGTTTTTTTTGTCACATATTGTACTTCATGACACTGGTAAAATGAAGTAAAAAAAAAACATTTTTATTTATAAAAAAAATACCAAATTTGCTAAAAATTTGGAAAAATTAGCAAATTTCCAAGTTTCAATTTCTCTACTTCTATAATACATAGTAATACCTACAAAAATAGTTATTACTTTACATTCCTCATATGTCTACTTCATGTTTGGATCATTTTGGGAATGACATTTTATTTTTGGGGGACGTTACAAGGCTTAGAAGTTTAGAAGTAAATCTTGAAATTTTTCAGAACTTTTCAAGAACCAACTTTTAAGGACGAGTTCAGGTCTGAAGTCACTTTGTGAGGCTTACATAATAGAAACCACCCAAAAATGACCCCATTCTGGAAACTACACCCCTCAAGGTATTCAAAACTAATTTTACAAACATCGTTAACACTTTAGGTGTTCCACAAGAATTAATGGAAAATAGAGATACAATTTAAAAATTTCACTTTTTCAATTTTTCCATTTTTTTCCCATTACAAAGCAAGGGTAAACAGCCAAACAAAAATCAATATTTATAGCCCTGATTCTGTAGTTTACAGAAACACCCCATATGTGGTCCTAAACTGCTGTACCAGGACATCAGGGCGTACCAGGACATCAGGGCGTATCTGTACGCCCTGTGTCCTTAAGAGGTTAAATATATACAGTATATATACTGTATATGGGTCAACTCATTATTGGTAGGCACAGCAGTAAGAGACAAAAACACAGAAGTACAGTTCATACAGGGCTTCACCTGCTTTCATTATTTTTGTGTATAAATAAAAAATAAAAAATAGGGCCTTTACGTTCAGGCAAAATACCAAAATAAATTCCTACTTGGTTGAGCACTAACTAAGCACGAGATCACCCTTTCTACATGGGTGGCTTACTACCACAGGTTTCAGCAGACTTCATCAGTAATGGTGGAAGACAACAGATCCCCACACCAAAATGCATATAGTGAAGACCTTTATAGCTAGAAATGAGCTGAGCTCCATCACCTGGCTGAGATTTATAAGGAAAACCTGTACTGGACAGGAAGGGAATGAGGAGCCCCACTACCAATGTGCCCCTCATTCCATAAAAATTCAGACCCGACAACACCATTAACCAAAGTCCTTAGCAAATAATGCTTTTCTAATGCAACACATCTTGCCTCGATTTCTGATATATCATCCAGTTTTGCTAGATTAAATATCTACTTCCTGTAGCCTAGCACATTGTATATGAAAGAAATCTAGGGGAAATATAGTGATTTTCTACCACTTTCCAGGTCACTGTCTCACAATCTATATATAGGGATATGTGTGTCCTTGGGGAGAGATCATTCAGGCAACTGGATGGAGCAGAAATCTTCTCTGTCCTGTCTCTAGTAGGAGAAAAAGAAGAGACAGACAGAACTCCTGTGTTGTAAGATTTCCACAAAACTTTTTTTTTCTGAAGAATTGAAGAATTTTTTTGTTGCTTATTGAACAAAATTGTTTAGTAAGTTTATTTCAAGTTCACTTTTATAATTGGCAGGAAACAGTGAATAACAGCAAAAAGCTAACAGTTAACCCCATCTTTGCCTGTGTTATAGAAACCTCCCTCTCTCATACATGTAGTCTCTTAGGGTATCCATCGAACAATCTGAAATTAACCCTGTCTTCAGCCGCACGCCTCTGTTTGGGGCCTCTCCCTCTCTCTCAAGCGTATTCTCTCAGGGTATATCTATGCACAATATTCCTTACAATAGCAACTTAGGGGATGCTTATGGGATATCTAAAAAACTAACTTACTTTTTGGGGGTGAAATGCTGCTTGAATACTAAACTAAGAGTGGCTCCTTCCCCATGAAAGGCTATGCTCACTTTTTGTTGCCTGCAGAAACATGTGACTTTTGCATTATTATCACACTCAATCCAGCTTTGAAATATACGTGGGAAAGTTGGCATTTGTTAGCCATGTTAATGAGTTTCTCTCGAAACTTTTTTTTTAAAAAGCAAGAGCAATAGATAAACACACGCGCTGCCGTCTGGGTGAGATGGGTTAGAGGTGAGCTCACACAAAAGGACTATGTGTGGGCCCCGTCGCTGCTGGGTTCTGGTGTGGGGTTAATTGCCAAAAAACAGCCCACAGAATAGGAGAAGACCTAGTAGTGGAAATAAAAGAAGAAAGAACCCGCGCTGACCTTGTTCCTACCTGTAAGATATACCACTAATGAAGCACTAGATATAGTAGACACTGCCCTGAACTTACTGGTGTCTGTTGTGGTACCTCTATTATCGTTCGTTTGTAAACAGTCCCAACATGCGTTTTGTTCCAGGAACATATAGTGAATATTGCACAGTGATATAGTGCTACTAAGATAGTCTGCTGTGGCAGGGCAGTGGTTAACACTTACTGTTATGCGCCCCGCTCAGTCCGTTCCTGCAGAAACCGCTGTTGTAGGTAGAGATGCTGGTAATCCTCTTCTCTTGTCCTGTTCTATCTTCAGCTTGCTTTGTATTGCGTGCGCAGCTCCGGCCGGTAGCTTGCGCGCGCACAGAGCAGCCGTTGTTGCTAACGAACAACGAACCTAACAACGGCTGCTCTGTGCGCGCGCAAGCTACCGGCCGGAGCTGCGCACGCAATACAAAGCAAGCTGAAGATAGAACAGGACAAGAGAAGAGGATTACCAGCATCTCTACCTACAACAGCGGTTTCTGCAGGAACGGACTGAGCGGGGCGCATAACAGTAAGTGTTAACCACTGCCCTGCCACAGCAGACTATCTTAGTAGCACTATATCACTGTGCAATATTCACTATATGTTCCTGGAACAAAACGCATGTTGGGACTGTTTACAAACGAACGATAATAGAGGTACCACAACAGACACCAGTAAGTTCAGGGCAGTGTCTACTATATCTAGTGCTTCATTAGTGGTATATCTTACAGGTAGGAACAAGGTCAGCGCGGGTTCTTTCTTCTTTTATTTTTTTTTAAAAAGCTGCAAAAAAAAGTTGCAGTGTCATTCCAGTAGGAGTGTGGAGTAGAAAAACCGGAGAAGCTTGTCTAGACAAAAGTGTTAGGTTTAAAGATGAGACAAATTTATCAAACATGTGATATTTGATAAATGTGGCATAAAATACGCCAAAACAGAGTCAAGCAAAATTGACTTCAAATATTCCAATCATGATAAATCCCCCGCCATTATCATAAAAGCATATATCCAGTAATTATTTGAAATTTCATCTATGGTTAAGTCACGTTTCAATTCAAATTTAAAAGTCATTATTAAATCACATTTTATTTTACACATGTATGTCTTTAAAAGTAGTTTTAAATCTGTTTTCTCTCTTGGCAGTAACCTCCATTACAAAGAATTGAAAACCTGTTTAAAGAAGCTTGTGTTGCCAGGTCCCAAGGTGCATATAAGCTGCTCCATTGTACCACTCGAGAGGTCACTGAAAGAACAAGGGCATGAATATCGGAGTAACATTTAAAAGATAGACCAACATGAAGAAGGGAAGGGATATGAAGGAAAGGAGAGCATTGGAGATTCGAAGACAGTCCTATAAAATTAATTGTTAGAGTTATGGACTTTAAGGAGGACAAGCTAATATAAAATGCTTAAGTACACTACTCATCATAGTATTGGATTATTAAGGATCTCTTGTTTTCAGATAAGGGATTAAACTAGAGATGGGACGGGGGATTCGTCGAATCCCACGAATCCTGCGAATCTTGCTGGATTCGTGGGATTTCTGGACTCAAATCCCGACAGAATTTACCGGATATGAATCTGACGAATCCCGGTGGGGCCCAGACTGGTGGTGGCGGCGGCAGGGCACAGCAGGAGATGAGCGCTTTGCTGCTGCAGCAGGGGAGAGAGAGGTGTCTCCTTTCCCTGTTCCTCTGATAGGCTGCCGGCACAAGGCCCACAGCCTATCAGAGGCCGGTGCAGGCGGCGAAATGACGTCATCGCGCCGCCTGAGCCGTACAGCGCGGGACACAGGCCAGAAGAGGCCTGCATCGCAGCGGAGGCAAGTAAAAGTTTTTTTTTTCATTGACGAGGGGAGAGGTGAGAGGCACTATGATACTACTGGCACATTGGGGGGAGGCACTATGATACTGGCACATTTGGGGGGGAGAAGGCACTATGATACTGGCACATTGGGGGCAGATGGCACTATGATACTGGCACATTGTGGGGGGAGAAGGCACTATGATACTGGCACATTATGGGGGAGATGGCACTATAATACTGGCACATTGGGGGGAGATGGCACTATGATACTGGCACATTGGGGGGGAGATGGCACTATGATACTGGCACATTGGGGGGAGATGGCACTATGAAACTGGCACATGGGTGGGAGATGGCACTATGATGCTGGCACATTATGGGGGGAGATGGCACTATGATACTGGCACATTATGGGGGGAGATGGCACTATGATACTACTGGCACATTGGGGGTAAGGCACTATAAAACTGGCACATTATGGGGGGAGATGGCACTGATACTTCTGGCACAATTGGGGGAGGCACTATGATACTGGCACATTATGGGGGAGATGACACTGATACTACTGGCACATTGGGGGGCACTATGATACTGGCACATTATGGGGGGAGATGGCACTATGATACTAAAACATTATGGGCGGAGATGGCACTATAATACTGGCACATTGGGGGGGAGATGGCACTATGATACTGGCACATTGGGGGGAGATGGCACTATGATACCAGCACATGGGGGGAGGAGAGAGGCACTCCGCACTTGATACTGGCACATGGGGGGAGGAGAGAGGCACTTGATACTGGCACATGATTAGGGGGGCATCTATGGGGACACTTACTGGCACATTATTGGGTGGCACTGTGGGGCCACTTCTTATTGGCACATTATTGGGGGGCACTATAAGGGCATCTACTGATGCCACAAAGAAGGGGTATTTTATATGTGGGGCTCTGTGTGGTACTAGTATTATCAGGGGTATTATCTGTTTCTGCAGTATAGTATTGAGGAGCACAGCGGCACAGTATTGGGGGTGGTAGAATGATTTGTCCAGAAGATATGAGGATGATGGAAAAGTAGTAAACTAATATTTATTTGTCAAACTGCAGAGACGAAAAATGGCTGAAAAATGGTGGTCTGGTCTGAAGATCTTAAAGGAGAAGATGAGGAAAGAGACCATGTACATCAAAGGAGACGTCACTGGATGTAAGAGGTATGTGGTGCTGTATTACCCTGTATTTCTGTAGTGATAGGAGTAGGGGCGTAACGATCGCAGTCATAGAGGGTGCAACCGTGACTGGGGGTTGGAGGCGGAGGTTCGGACAAACTGACGCGGTCTGACTTTGTTTCTTACACCATTCACACAATTCTTATGTACAGGATTCGTAGGATTCGAGATTCGAAAGATTCAATATATTCGAGAACCTTTTCAGATTCGGATTTGAAAAAAATTTGATTTGTCCCACCTCTAGATTAAACTTTATGTTGTAAATCTACAAATATATTAAATATAATGTAACCATTTTTGTCTCTGCTTGAGATCTCTGTAAAGTGGGTTATCATTTACTACACATCTGATTCTTTAATTAGCTTCCCAAACTGATACATTTTGCTGTCTCATCTGGAATTGTACCAGACATTTTGTTCAGTGGATTTTTTTGGATAAGCACGTCACAACCTGAATGGTCCTTAATTTTAGAGGATTATCATCCAGCTAATATCAGTCTCTTCTTGTGTAAAAGGAGTGTAATTACAGAGACACTTTGGTTGCCAAGAAACTAAATCCATGCAAAGCAGTGCATATCCAATTTGCATGTAAACGTGACTGTTAAGCTTCTGCAAACTGCAGAACAATTCACTTAATATGTTATATGACAACTATCACTATGAAAAAAGTTGTTAATCGATAAGCAAATACATTAGTGACTACAAACATTCTTATGAATAGATCATCTAAATTCTTACCTTTATTTAATATATATATATTTTTTACCAATATTATCATATTGACTAGGGCAGATCCAAGAGAATCATAATTGCAGAACATCCCAAGCCCTTTGCTGCTTGAAGGGGTTCTCCAGGAATTAATAAAATTAAAATACTTAATATTAATTTATTATAAATATATTCTCAAATACCTTTCATTATTTATAATGGCTTGTTTTGTCTGGGGAGCAATCATCAGGGGAAACAAAATGGCCGATGTCCCATTAGTACTGTACACACAAAACCTGTCCTGATCACACATGAGGACAAGTTACTTTAAAGTAACTTGACTTTACAACACTGAGGTAAAGAGCTGCCTCCTCCTCCTCCTCTCTACTTGTCAGGAATTATGATCCTGAATACAGATGATAAGTAGTTCATGAAAAGACATGAAGTACAGAGAGGGCGGACAGGACAGGCTGTGGTAATGGAGACTGTAAACAAGTGCTGCTGCTCATTAGCCACACCTCACCCTCCTCTCATGTCTCCTCTTCATCTCCATTCCCACAGAGATTCACCTGTATTCAGGATCATAATTCCTGACAAAGTAGAGCAGAGAGGAGGATGAGGCAGCACTGTTGCTCATAGTGGTGAAGTAACTTGTCCTCCTATGTGATTAGGACAGGTTTTGTGTTTACTGATAGGACGGTACCCATTTTATTTCTCCTAATGATTGCTCCCTAGACAAAACAAGCCATTCTAAGTAATGAAAGGTATTTATTAATATATTTCTTATAAAATAATATTTAAGTATTTTATTTTAATTCCTGGAGAACCCCTTATAACCTAGATGTGCCCTTCAAGTAATGACTCACCTATGAAACATTCACTATGACTGACAAGTGTTGAGTGAATCGAAGTCCAAAAAGTGGACTTCAATCCAAATTTCAGGGTAAATTCAATTTGCCATAAAGCCAAATTTCCTCGTGCTTCATGGTAGCGAATCGATTTTCCCTGAAATAGTGTAAAAAACAAAAAAAGAATCATACTTCCCCCATCTATTTGCTTGCGAAGGGCTGGCCGCCGCAATCTTGATTGAATATCTTTCATGAAATCCCTTGCGCAGTGACGTATGACATCATCACGCCAGCTGACGTGATGACTAGAGATGAGCGAATCGAAGGTGACGAAGTTGAATTTGATCCGATATTCTGGAATTATTTGATTCGCACCAAATCTGATTTTCCCCACGCTTCGTGGTAACGAATCACATTTTTTCTAAAATGGCTGCTGCACATGTTAGGACATGGAGCAAGGAACTCTGGGAACGAACGATCACCCACAATGCCATGCATGCAGCCAATCAGCAGCCAGCCAGCCCTGTGATGTCACAGCCCTTTAAATAGCCTCAGCCATCTTGGATTCAGCCATTTTCCAGTGTACTTAGTGCAGGGAGAGACATTAGCAGGCGCTAGGAACAGTGCTAGGAAAGACTTGAAAACATATTTTGTTTTAACAGAAATTCAGGGAAAGAGCATTAGAAGTGTAGGGAAAGGATAAGGAGTTATTATTCCACAGTATTGAAGCAGAACAATGTTCAATAGGGGTGTTTACAGCCTGGGTAATAGAATCAATCCTATTACACCTTGCTGCACTGACTGCTGCTCCAAATTGCCATTATACTGCTGCTCATTTCAGGTTTGCAATAGCTCTCTAATTCCAGCAAACCGTTCTTGTTATTGGGGTCTTATTAGCCCTTGTGTGGTGCAGTTATATATACGTTCTAAAGAATAAAAAGGAAAAAAAAGGGGGTGTTGTGTGTTGAAGCGAGAAAATTAAAGCCCTTTTTTGGCCTGTATTAGTGGCAAACAAAATTTTTTATTTGCTGTTCACGGCCACAGTTATATGTTCTAAAGCCTTTTTTTGGTGTGTATTAGTGGGGAAAAAGAAAAAGGGCTTATATTAGCCGTTGTGTGGTGTAGTGAGAAAATTACAGCCCTTTTTGGCGAGTATTAGTGGCAAAAAAATATATATTATTTGCCGTTCAGCGGTGAAGTTCCATTGTACTACAACCATTTACGGGGTGTATTAATAGGATAGATATGTACGTCCTATTAGCCATTCTGCAGTGAATTGTAATTGTTATATTAATTTTTTTGGGCTGTATTAATAGGAAAAAGAATATGTCTTATTAGACGGTCTGCAGTGAACCGACATTGTTATACAGCCATTGCTGGGGTGTATTAATGAAAAAAAATTGTATGTGTTATTAGCCATTCTACAGTGAATTTACATTGTCATACAGACATTGCGCTGTATTAATAGCAAAAATAAGTATGTGGGGTGTATTAATGGGAAAAATAAGTATGTGTTATTAGCCGTTCTGCGGTGAATTTACATTGTCATTCTGTGGTGAATTTTTTTTTGTGATACAGCCTATTTTGGGAAAATTGGTCAGTGAATGTAGACTTTCTTCTGTAGGAACTGAGTAACTGCGTCAATTAGCCATTCAGTGGTGAATTTTTTTTTGTGAAACAGCCTTTTTTGGGAATATTGATCGGCAGCTTTAACTATGGTCAAGGACAATATATGTGCATTACAGCCCACTGGGTAAATTTGGTTCCTGCCCAGCCACACCAGCAACTTGGCCAGGTGACGCTGCTTCCGTCTCCACGTTCTCACGCCATTGGTCCTGCGACAATGTCCGCCTCTGCCTCCTCATCCTCCACCGTGTCCTCAGCCTCCACTGCAGGGACAATTCACAGTGCTCCTCCAGCATACCACATGTGCAGGGCACAGCAGTGTCGCACTGTTCTGCACCTAGTTTGCCTGGGCGAACGGAGTCACACAGGGGAGGAACTGCTCCCCGTCCTTCATCAAGAAATCGAATCCTGGCTTTCTAAGCGGCAACCCGAAATCGGAACTATGGTGACCAAGAACAGGAAGAACATGGTGTCGGCTCTGCATCAAGGAGGGCTGAGATGCGCCCAGCATGGCACATGTGTTCAATCTGGTTGTCAAGCGATTCCTGAAGTCTTCCACCCATCTGTAAGACATCCTAAAAATGACCAGGAAACTTTGCATGCACTTAAGCCACTCGTACACTGCCAAGCAAACCCTCCTTGAGCTACAGCGGCAGAACGGCTTCCCCCAAAATAGGCTGATATGCGACGTTTCCACCGTTGGAATTCCACCCTCCATATGTTGGACCGACTGTACAAACAGAGAAAGGCCATAAACGTTTTCTTGATGATACAGGTGAACAGATGTACTCCCCTGTGTAACTTCGATATTAGCCAGTGGCAGCTTATGCATGACACCTGCCGTTTGCTCGTGCCCTTTGATGGGGTCACTTTATTTGTCAGTCTCCAGGACTATGGGATAAACAACGTCATTCCATTGATTCATGTCCTGGAAAAGATACTGGTAAATATGGCTGGTCAGGGGACTGGAGATGTGGTGCCTACATCTCACGGCCACATGAGCCCTGTGGGGGATGAACTGGAGGAGGAGGACATTAGAGAACAAGGAATTTGTAGCAAAATGGGTGGTTTTTCTACACAGGTGACAGGAAAGGAGGATCAGGAGCAGCTGGAGGAGCAAGAGGGAGATGTAAGATGAGGCAGATGAATCAGACGCACCGTGGCAGTATGCAGTGGAGATGGAGGCAGGGAGTCCCTCCGAGTCACTTGCGCAAATGCATGCTCACTTGATTGCGTAGTGACAGCCAAATTGTCAACATTTGGCAGAGGGATGACTACTGTCTCTCAACTATGTTAGACCCTTGCTACCATTACAAAATGGGGGCCTTTTTTACACCTGTTGATAGGGAGGACAAATTGAACTACTATAGAGACATCGTATGTAGTCAGTTGGCCGATGCCTATCTGCGCCATCGTCCATCCTCTCACAGGTCTGACTGTGGGGGGGGCCTCTGCGCTCATGTTTCACTGCCATAGCTGCTGGGGAATGGGGTGGCAGGAGCAGTACCAGCTCCATCAGCAGCAGCATGAGTCTAGAGTCGCTGCTCAGCATCTTTCTTCACCCGCATAGTGAAGAAACTATTCACCAGCAGCAGCTATACCTTGAGCAGGACCTGAACCAGCAGGTGGTGGCATACTTGAACAGCACTCTGCTGTCACTTCCACACTCTGTCATTGTGCCACTCTGTGGCCTCCTCATGCTGCTTCCACATCACCACTATGTCTCTGGGCCACTCTGTAGTCTCCTCATGCTGCTTCCACCTCAAAACTATGTTGTTGGGCCACTCTGTGGACTTTTCATGCTGTTCTCCCACCCTTCCCACTCCATGACTGGGCCACTATTTTGCCTTTTTGACCTGAATGACGTCACCATTTATTTGACCCTTCTTCTGATCTGTCAGAAGGATGAAAAAAAAAATTGACGCACAACGGATCCTCTCTGTGTAGCAGCTGTAAGGCCTGCATGGTCCCATCAGAATTGGCTTATGATTTGGTAGCCAAAAGCAGGAGAGGGTACAAAACACAGAAGACATGCAAATATTCCATTCACGTGTCATCTCTGTTTTGGATCCACTCCAGTTTTTTTTGGGCATTAGCAATACTGATGGATCACTGACCAAATGCTGACCGAGTGAAGGCAGATGCTCCCCAGACAGGATCCATTTTTTGGGAATTATTGTTGACAGATCAGAGGAAGGGCAAATAATCTGTGAAGTCAACACAAACTTACTGCTGACACCCTCTCCACTCTGTCGGGGGGCTCTACTTGTATAAACGTTTAATTGAACATGTTTTGTAGACATCTATGTGGAATCAGCTGACGACGGTGTAAAAAGAGTGTGCTTCTTCTTGATGCTAACATAGACCTGTAAGGCTGAGTTCATACTTGAGTGATTTGATCAGTTTTGGCCCTGTAACTGCCTAAATAAGTGAAGTGTGCAGTGATTCTAAGAGTGACGCCTGTCATCTGCGTGTCCTACTGACTCACAGTATTGTTTCACTACCACAGCAGACTCCCTATGCAGATTACTGCAAGGCACAGAGTTCTACAACACTATACAGGTTATATATCTCTGCAGCAGTTTTTTTATGCGATTCGCCGCAAATAAATTCGGATTAAATTCTTTTGGAAAATTCGGAGAAACGGCTGAATCAAATTTTTGACAAATTCGCTAATCTCTAGTGATGATGTCATCATGGGCCACGCAAGATTTCTTGCTAGATCTTCACTAGAGATGAGCGAATTTTCAGAAAATATTTGGTTCGATCCAAATTTATTCGTGGCGAATCGCATAAAAAATGTCTATTTCCTGGCTGCAGAGAACCTTTATAGTGGTGTAGAACACTACCTTGAAGAAACACGCTTAGGGAGTCTGCTGTGGTAATGAAACAATACTGTCAGTATGACATGTAGATGACAGGCGTCGCTCTTAGAATCACCGCACACTACACTTATTTAGGCAGTTATGGGGCCAAAAGTCACCAAATAACTCAAGTGTGAACTCAACCTTACAGGTCAATGTCAGCGCCAGGTATAAAGAACTATGCAGAGGCCGAAGATCCTACTATAGTGTCAAAGAGCACACTCCTTTTACACCAATTCACTGATTGCACATAGATTTCTAAAGAACCTGTTCTATTAAAGGCTTATACAAGTAGAGCCCGCCCGACAGAGTGGAATGGGTGTCAGCAGTAAGTTTGTGCTGACGTCACTGATAATTTTGCCCTTCCTCTGATCTGTCAGAACAATAACCCCCCAAAAAACGGATCCTGTCTGTGGATCATCTGCCTTCACTCGGTCAACATTTGGTCAGTAGTGATGGACTAACATCGGCCGGGACGAATTGTAATTATGTGGCTCAAGGTACATTATGCGGTCAATGGATAAAAATTTTAGTGTAGGCCACTGGAGTACAGGCCACAAACATTAGGAATTCACCGGACAGAAAAGAACAAGTAATTCTGTGGCTGGAGGTACTGTATATTAGACGGTCACTGGATATCAATTTTACTGCAGGCCAGTGGACTATAGGCCCCAAAAATTATTCATTCACCGTACAGAAAAGAACAATTGATAATGTGGCTGGAGGTAAATGAGGTGGTCACCGTATAACAATTTTACTGTTGGCCAGTTAGATTACAGGCCCAGAAAATTATGTATTCAATGTACATAAATGATCAAGTGATTATGTGGCCGGAGGTATATTAGACAGTCATTTGATATCAATTTTACTGCAGGCCAGTGGACTATAGGCCCGAAAAAATATTCATTCACCGGACAGAAAAGAACAATTGATAATGTGGATGGAGATACATTAGGCAGTCACAGTATAACAATTTTACTGTTGGCCAGTTAGATTACAGGTCACAAAAATTATGCATTCCACCGTACATAAAAGATCAAGTGATTATGTGGCCGGAGGGATATTAGACGGTCATTGGATATCAATTTTACTGCAGGCCAGTGAACTACAGGCCCCAAAAATTATTCATTCACCGTTCGCGAATGATCACGTGATTATGTGGATGGAGGAATATTAGACGGCCATTTAATATCAATTTTACTGCAGGCCAGTGTTGTACAGGCCCCAAACATTAGGCATTTAACGTACAGAAAAGAACAAGTAATTATGTGGCTGGAGGTATATAAGACGGTCATTAGATATCAATTTTGCTGCAGGCCAGTACAAATAGATGTCAAATTTATATGTTTAAAATAACAAAAAACATAAAATGTATTTAAAAACATGGCTAACGAAATCACCATGGAGTAGGAGGAGGAGAAGAAGAGGCAGGCATACAATCTGTGGCGGTAACACCTAATCCATACGGGTGTCACAGGTTACATACTTGACCCCCATCAGAAGGTTCACCCAGTGGGCAGTAAAAGTTATGTACCTTCCCTGCCCCTGTTTGCTAGACCAAGTGTCTGTTGTCAGATGTATCATGGCACTGACACTGTGTGCCAGAAATATATTAAATTGCCGCTGAACATTGCCATATAGTTCAGTAATGCCCTTCTGGGAGAAATATTTCCTTCCGGGGACCTTCCATTGCGGTGTGCCAATGGCCACAAATTTTCTAAAGGCCTCTAAGTCCACCAATTTATATTGCAGTAGTTGGCGGGCTAGCAGTTCTGATGAGCCAGCGGTCAGCCATTGGGCAAAAGGGTTATCCGGCGTCATCATCTTTTTCGCTCGAACATTTGGGGCAAGGAAGCCTGCCTTGTGCCAGATGAACGTGATGACGGCACAGTGGAAGGTGGAGTGGAGGACAACTGGGAGGAGAGAGGAGAAGGAGAAGAGGCAGGACGGGAAGCGCCGGGAGTGTGGCTTTGTGGGTTCTGTTGGTGTTGCTCCCAATGGGCTAAGCGATGGGAGGCAAGGTGCCTTCTTAAGGCGGTCGTCCCTAGGTGAGTGTTGGGCTTACCGTGACTTATGCGTTGACAGCACATGCTGCATATGGCAACACTATTATCAGCAGCTGACATGTTAAAAAGCCCACACTGCTGAGCAATGTGCCGGCGTCCTGGTAGCACAAGATGCGAACGTGCATGGTGGATGGCTCGCTCCAGATACATTTTCAGTCTGCTTTTTGACTCCTGTGCACTGGGAGTTCTGCCTGCTTCTCCACGTTCTCCTCCGTATCTGCTGCTCCGTCTCTCCTTCTGAACTCCCCTCCTCTTCCTCTCTTGTGGGCACCCACGTGACGTCCATCGACACGTCATCATCATCACCTTCACCAACACTGACATTAGAGATTTTGGAGTCGGCAGCAACAGCGGGAACCACCCTCCTTGGGCTGATCTGGGAACTGTCGTCAGACCGCTGGGTGGCGGCCGGTGCTACCTCCTCTTCCTCATCCGATGCCAAGAATGGCTGCGCAACTGGAAAACAGAGGATGAGGAGGGTGCAGAAGTGGAAGGCTGAGTGAGCCACTCAACCAACCCTGGTGCGTCTTTTGACATAATAGCATGCACCTTCTCCAATTTCCTACTTAGGCTCTGGCATGGTGCTCCTGCCCAACCTCTACCACCCCTGCGGATAAGCCTGACTCTTCCTATGCCTGTCATTTTCAAAAAGACCCTGTGACAAAGACCCTATAGAAGAGCAGTATTTTTGGAAGCAGATATATAGAACCCCTTAATCAGTTTGTTTTGAAGTCAATTGGTATAGCACAACAGTTGCAATTAGTTGTTTCAATGGTATTTGTCCATCTGTATAGCTCCGGTATCTCAGCAGAACCGCACACAAATGCTGCACAATACAAATGCACTATATTGAAATTATATTATAGGTATATCACACTGCTGCCTCAATCTGAATTTTTGGGAGGCAACTGGTATATCACAACAGTTGCAATTAGTTGTTTCAATGGCGTTTGTCCCTCTGTATAGCTGTGGTATCTCAGCAGAACTGCACACAAATGCTGCACAATACAAATGCACTATATAGAAATTATATTTTAGGTATATCGCACCCTGCCTCAAACAGATTTTTTTGGGAGGCAACTGGTATATCACACCAGTTACAATTTGTTGTTCCAGTGACGTTTTTCCATCTGTATAGCTGCAGTATCTCAGCAGAACCGTAGACAAATGCTGCACAATACAAATGCACAATATAGAAATTATATTCTAGGTATATCACACCCCTGCCTCAATCAGATTTTTTTTGGGGCATCTGGTATATCGAACCAGTTGCAATTAGTTGTTCCAATGGCGTTTGGCCCTCTGTATAGCTACAGTATCACAGCAGAACCGCACACAAATGCTGCAAAATACAAATTCACTATATAGCAATTATATTATAGGTATATCGCATCACTGCCTCGATCAGAATATTTTTGGGGGGCAACTGGTATATCACACCAGTTGCAATTAGTTGTTTCAATGGCGGTTGTCTCTCGGTATAGCTTTGGTATCTCAGCAGAACCGCACACAAATACTGCACAATACAATGCACTATATAGAAATTATATTTTAGGTATATTGCACCACTGCCTCAATCAGATTTTTTGGGGGGCAACTGGTATATCACACCAGTTGCAATTAGTTGTTCCAGTGACGTTTTTCCATCTGTTTAGCTGCGGTATCTCAGCAGATCCGCATACAAATGCTGCACAATACAAATGCACAATATAGAAATTATATTATAGGTATATCACACCCCTGCCTCAATCAGATTTTTTGGGGGGCATCTGATATATCGAACCAGTTGCAATTAGTTGTTCCAATGGTGTTTGGCCCTCTGTATAGCTACGGTATCTCAGCAGAACCACACACAAATTCTGCAAAATACAAATGCGCTATATAGAAATTACACTCACCTAAAGAATTATTAGGAACACCATACTAATACGGTGTTGGACCCCCTTTTGCCTTCAGAACTGCCTTAATTCTACGTGGCATTGATTCAACAAGGTGCTGATAGCATTCTTTAGAAATGTTGGCCCATATTGGTAGGATAGAATCTTGCAGGGCACGAAGCTCCCGTTCCACCACATCCCAAAGATGCTCTATTGGGTTGAGATCTGGTGACTATGGGGGCCATTTTAGTACAGTGAACTCATTGTCATGTTCAAGAAACCAATTTGAAATGATTCGAGCTTTGTGACATGCATTATCCTGCTGGAAGTAGCCATCAGAGGATGGATACATGTTCTCATTCTGTTTACGCCAAATTCGGACTCTACCATTTGAATGCCTCAACAGAAATCGAAACTCATCAGACCAGGCAACATTTTTCCAGTCTTCAACAGTCCAATTTTGGTGAGCTCGTGCAAATTGTAGCCTCTTTCTCCTATTTGTAGTGGAGATGAGTGGTACCCGGTGGGGTCTTCTGCTGATTTAGCCCATCCGCCTCAAGGTTGTGCGTGTTGTGGCTTCACAAATGCTTTGCTGCATACCTCGGTTGTAACGAGTGGTTATTTCAGTCAACGTTGCTCTTCTATCAGCTTGAATCAGTCGGCCCATTCTCCTCCGACCTCTAGCATCCACAAGGCATTTTTGCCCACAGGACTGCCGCATACTGGATGTTTTTCCCTTTTCACACCATTCTTTGTAAACCATAGAAATGGTTGTGCGTGAAAATCCCAGTAACTGACTAAGCAGATTGTGAAATACTCAGACCGGCCCGTCTGGCACCAACAACCATGCCACGCTCAAAATTGCTTAAATCACCTTTCTTTCCCATTCTGACATTCAGTTTGGAGTTCAGGAGATTGTCTTGACCAGGAGCACACCCCTAAATACATTGAAGCAACTGCCATGTGATTGGTTGACTAGATAATTGCATTAATGAGAAATAGAACAGGTGTTCCTAATAATTCTTTAGGTGAGTGTATATTAAAGGTATATCACATCACTGCCTCGATCAGAATATTTTTGGTGTAACTGGTATATCAAACCAATTAAAATTAGTTGTCCCAATGGTGTTTGTATGTCTGTAAACTGCTGTATCTCAGCAGAAAAGAATACAAATGCTGCACAATACAAATGCACTACATAGAAATTATATTATAGGTATATCACACCCCTGCCTCAATCAGATTTTTATGGGGGCACCTGGTAAATCACACCAGTTGCAATTAGTTGTTCCAATTGCGTTTGTCTGTTTGTATATCTGCAGTATCTCAGCAGAAACACACACAAATGCTGCACAATACAAATTCACTATATAGAAATTATATTATAGGTATATCGCACCACTTCCTCGATCAGATTTTTTGGGGTCAACTAGTATATCACACCAGTTGCAATTAGTTGTTCTTATGGCGTTTGTTTGTCTGTATAGCTTTGGTATCTCAGCAAAAAGCACACAAATGCTGCAAATAAAAATGCACTATATAAAAATTATATTATAGGTATATCACACCCCTGCCTCAATCAGATTTTTTTTTGGGGGGGCAACTATTATATCACACCAGTTGTATTTAGTTGTTTCAATGGTGTTTGTCCCTCTGTATAGCTATGGTATCTAAGCAGAACCGCACACAAATGCTGCACAATACAAATGCACTATATAGAAATAGAGATGTCGTGAACATAAAATTTTCCGTTCGCAAGCGGCGAACTCAAATTTTCGCAAATGTTCGCGAACGGGTGAACCGGGCAAACCGCCATAGACTTCAATAGGCAGGCAAATTTTAAAACCCGCAGGGACTCTTTCTGACCACAATAGTGATGGAAAAGTTGTTTCAAGGGGACTAACACCTGGACTGTGGCATGCCGGATGGGGATCCATGGCAAAACTCCCATGGAAAACTACATAGTTGACGCAGAGTCTGGTTTTAATCCATAAAGGGCATAAATCACCTAACATTCCTAAATTGTTTGGAATAACGTGCTTTAAAACATCAGGTATGATGTATCGATCAGGTAATGTAAGGGTTACGCCCACTTCACAGTGACAGACCAAACTCCCCGTTTAACGCACCGCAAACAACCGCAAACAGTCTATTTGCACAACCGCAAACTCCCCATTTGCACAAGGTTGGATACCAAGCTAGCCATGCTCCGTTCCTTGTCCTCACTGACGTCATTGAAGGTCTCTTCCTCCACCCAGCCACGTACAACACCAAGGGTCCCCGAAAGGTGACAACAAGCCCCCTGGGACGCCTGCTGTGGTTGGTCTTCCACCTCCTCAAAGCCACCTTCCTCCTCTAACTCCTCTTCTTCAGACTCCTCTCTCTGCGTTGCCTCTCTCTGCGTTATTATAAGGTGTGTTAAGTAGTACTATTCCTATCAGTTTAATCCCTGTTACGTCCCCTATCAGGGGACGTGTATATGGAATCGATTTTAGGAACCGGGAGATGGAAAAAGATGCTTGCTCGGTCCTCCTACTTCCAATTTGGGGCACTGCGCGTGCAATCTACTGTGCCACCAGATAGGAGTGGTTGTGTTAAGTAGTACTATTTTTATCAGTTTAATCCCTGTTACATCCCCTATCAGGGGACGTGTATATGGAATCGATTTTAGGAAACGGGAGATGGAAAAAGATGCTTGGTCGGTCCTCCTACGTCCAATTTGGGGCATTGCGCGTGCAATCTACTGTGCCACCAGATAGGAGCGGTGTGTTAAGTAGTACTATTCTTATCAGTTTAATCCCTGTTACGTCCCCTATTAGGGGACGTGTATAAGGAGTTGATTTTAGGAAACGGGAGATGGAAAAAGATGCTTGGTGGGTCCTCCTACGTCCAATTTGGGGCACTGCGCGTGCAATCTACTGTGCCACCAGATAGGAGTGGTGTGTTAAGTAGTACTATTCCTATCAATTTAATCCCTGTTACGTCCACAAGTATTATTATTATTATAATTATTATTATTATAAGGTGTGTTAAATAGTACTATTCCTATCAGTTTAATCCCTGTTACGTCCCCTATCAGGGGACGTGTATGGAATAGATTTTAGACAACCGCAAAGAGTTGTCAATATAGTTGACACACTCATGACATAAATTTTATACCTCTATGCGTCAATCTTGGTGTAGTGATGACTGTGCTCGTGCGCACGTTTGGGAGATTGCAGGCGATGTTTTTTTTTTAAAGCCTATGGTCGTGTAGAGGTAGTTCAGTGACAGTTAAGTGACCCAGAAAACAATGATTCTGCAGTGTGGGCCCATTGTTGGCCTAGTAGGCTTTAATGATCACCTTAGATGATCACAAAGAAAACTAATGTTTTTTTTATGCAAAATTATCCAGCCGATCGCTTTTGGTCTGTTCACAATGAAGCAAAGAACTTATCATCTGGGGTGTGCCAACATTGCCAACACACTCATAGAGGTGATCGCTTCATTGTGATACACAAGCCCCTTCACCACAACAAGGTAACGATCACGAAGGGGAATTGACACATGTATGTGCCTTTTTTTTGTTTGGTTTTTGAAGCCACAGTGCAGCACCAGAGGCCAGAAAAATTGATGTTTCCCAGGCAGAAAGTGCCCTAAAACATTGCGGCTTGAACACTAGTTGGTGGCGGATAAGTCATGCAAGTTATCCGGCATTCAGAGATAAAATACAGCAGCGTGTGGACCATTTTTAGCCCAAGGCAGCTCATCTCATCAGGCCTTTTTTAGTCGAATGTATCGCCCACTGTCAGTCCCTTCGGGGATCCATCCCTCATTCATCTTAACCACCTCCCGACCGCCTAACGCACGGATGCGTCCGGAAGGTGGTTGATTCATTCCTCCTGGAGGCATCCGTGCGTCATCTCGCGAGACGCGAGATTTCCTGTGAACGCGCGCACACAGGCGCGCGCGTCACAGGAACGGAAGGTAAGAGAGTTGATCTCCAGCCTGCCAGCGGCGATCGTTTTGATAACAGCGTCTAATATACCTGCTACCTGGTCCTCTGGTGGTCCCCTTTGTTTGGATCGACCACCAGAGGACACAGGTAGCTCAGTAAATATGTTGCACCAAGCACCACACTACACTACACCCCCCCCGTCACTTATTAACCCCTTATTCACCCTTGATCACCCTGATCACCCCATATAGACTCCTGATCACCCCCTGTCATTGATTACCCCCCTGTCATTGATCAACCCCCTGTAAAGCTCCATTCAGATGTCCGCATGATTTTTACGGATCCACTGATAGATGGATCGGATCCGCAAAACGCATACGGACATCTGAATGCAGCCTTACAGGGGAGTGATCAATGACAGGGGGGTAATCAATGACAGGGGGGTGATCAGGGAGTCTATATGGGGTGATCAGGGGTGATCAAGGGTGAATAAGGGGTTAATAAGTGACGGGGGGGGTGTAGTGTAGTGTGGTGCTTGGTGCAACATATTTACTGAGCTACCTGTGTCCTCTGGTGGTCGATCCAAACAAAGGGGACCACCAGAGGACAGGTAGCAGGTATATTAGACGCTGTTATCAAAACGATCGCCGCTGGCAGGCTGGAGATCAACTCTCTTACCTTCCGTTCCTGTGAGCGCGCGCGCCTGTGTGCGCGCGTTCACAGGAAATCTCGCGTCTCGCGAGATGACGCACGGATGCCTCCAGGAGGAATGAATCAACCACCTTCCGGACGCATCCGTGCGTTAGGCGGTCGGGAGGTGGTTAAGATGAATGAGGGATGGATCCCGAAGGGACTGACAGTGGGCGATACATTCGACTAAAAAAGGCCTGATGAGATGAGCTGCCTTGGGCTAAAAATGGTCCACACGCTGCTGTATTTTATCTCTGAATGCCGGATAACTTGCATGACTTATCCGCCACCAACTAGTGTTCAAGCCGCAATGTTTTAGGGCACTTTCTGCCTGGGAAACATCAATTTTTCTGGCCTCTGGTGCTGCACTGTGGCTTCAAAAACCAAACAAAAAAAAGGCACATACATGTGTCAATTCCCCTTCGTGATCGTTACCTTGTTGTGGTGAAGGGGCTTGTGTATCACAATGAAGCGATCACCTCTATGAGTGTGTTGGCAATGTTGGCACACCCCAGATGATAAGTTCTTTGCTTCATTGTGAACAGACCAAAAGCGATCGGCTGGATAATTTTGCATAAAAAAAACATTAGTTTTCATTGTGATCATCTAAGGTGATCATTAAAGCCTACTAGGCCAACAATGGGCCCACACTGCAGAATCATTGTTTTCTGGGTCACTTAACTGTCACTGAACTACCTTAGCACGACCATAGGCTTTAAAAAAAAACATCGCTTGCAATCTCCCAAACGTGGGCACGAGCACAGTCATCACTACACCAAGATTAACGCATAGAGGAATAAAATTTATGTCATGAGTGTGTCAACTATATTGACAACTCTTTGCGGTTGTCTGAAATCTATTCCATACACGTCCCCTGATAGGGGACGTAACAGGGAGTAAACTGATAGGAATAGTACTACTTAACACACCTTATAATAATAATAATTATAATAATAATAATACTTGTGGACGTAACAGGGATTAAATTGATAGGAATAGTACTACTTAACACACCACTCCTATCTGGTGGCACAGTAGATTGCACGCGCAGTGCCCCAAATTGGACGTAGGAGGACCCACCAAGCATCTTTTTCCATCTCCCGTTTCCTAAAATCAACTCCTTATACACGTCCCCTAATAGGGGACGTAACAGGGATTAAACTGATAAGAATAGTACTACTTAACACACCGCTCCTATCTGGTGGCACAGTAGATTGCACGCGCAATGCCCCAAATTGGACGTAGGAGGACCGACCAAGCATCTTTTTCCATCTCCCGTTTCCTAAAATCGATTCCATATACACGTCCCCTGATAGGGGATGTAACAGGGATTAAACTGATAAAAATAGTACTACTTAACACAACCACTCCTATCTGGTGGCACAGTAGATTGCACGCGCAGTGCCCCAAATTGGAAGTAGGAGGACCGAGCAAGCATCTTTTTCCATCTCCCGGTTCCTAAAATCGATTCCATATACACGTCCCCTGATAGGGGACGTAACAGGGATTAAACTGATAGGAATAGTACTACTTAAACACCTTATAATAACGCAGAGAGGAACGCAGAGAGAGGAGTCTGAAGAAGAGGAGTTAGAGGAGGAAGGTGGCTTTGAGGAGGTGGAAGACCAACCACAGCAGGCGTCCCAGGGGGCTTGTTGTCACCTTTCGGGGACCCTTGGTGTTGTACGTGGCTGGGTGGAGGAAGAGACCTTCAATGACGTCAGTGAGGACAAGGAACGGAGCATGGCTAGCTTGGTATCCAACCTTGTGCAAATGGGGAGTTTGCGGTTGTGCAAATAGACTGTTTGCGGTTGTTTGCGGTGCGTTAAACGGGGAGTTTGGTCTGTCACTGTGAAGTGGGCGTAACCCTTACATTACCTGATCGATACATCATACCTGATGTTTTAAAGCACGTTATTCCAAAAATTTAGGAATGTTAGGTGATTTATGCCCTTTATGGATTAAAACCAGACTCTGCGTCAACTATGTAGTTTTCCATGGGAGTTTTGCCATGGATCCCCATCCGGCATGCCACAGTCCAGGTGTTAGTCCCCTTGAAACAACTTTTCCATCACTATTGTGGTCAGAAAGAGTCCCTGCGGGTTTTAAAATTTGCCTGCCTATTGAAGTCTATGGCGGTTTGCCCGGTTCACCCGTTCGCGAACATTTGCGAAAATTTGAGTTCGCCGCTTGCGAACGGAAAATTTTATGTTCACGACATCTCTATTTCTATATAGTGCATTTGTATTGTGCAGCATTTGTGTGCGGTTCTGCTTAGATACCATAGCTATACAGAGGGACAAACACCATTGAAACAACTAAATACAACTGGTGTGATATAATAGTTGCCCCCCCAAAAAAAAATCTGATTGAGGCAGGGGTGTGATATACCTATAATATAATTTTTATATAGTGCATTTTTATTTTGCAGCATTTGTGTGCTTTTGCTGAGATACCAAAGCTATACAGACAAACAAACGCCATAAGAACAACTAATTGCAACTGGTGTGATATACTAGTTGACCCCCAAAAAATCTGATCGAGGAAGTGGTGCGATATACCTATAATATAATTTCTATATAGTGAATTTGTATTGTGCAGCATTTGTGTGTGTTTCTGCTGAGATACTGCAGATATACAAACAGACAAACGCAATTGGAACAACTAATTGCAACTGGTGTGATTTACCAGGTGCCCCCATAAAAATCTGATTGAGGCAGGGGTGTGATATACCTATAATATAATTTCTATGTAGTGCATTTGTATTGTGCAGCATTTGTATTCTTTTCTGCTGAGATACAGCAGTTTACAGACATACAAACACCATTGGGACAACTAATTTTAATTGGTTTGATATACCAGTTACACCAAAAATATTCTGATCGAGGCAGTGATGTGATATACCTTTAATATACACTCACCTAAAGAATTATTAGGAACACCTGTTCTATTTCTCATTAATGCAATTATCTAGTCAACCAATCACATGGCAGTTGCTTCAATGTATTTAGGGGTGTGCTCCTGGTCAAGACAATCTCCTGAACTCCAAACTGAATGTCAGAATGGGAAAGAAAGGTGATTTAAGCAATTTTGAGCGTGGCATGGTTGTTGGTGCCAGACGGGCCGGTCTGAGTATTTCACAATCTGCTTAGTCAGTTACTGGGATTTTCACGCACAACCATTTCTATGGTTTACAAAGAATGGTGTGAAAAGGGAAAAACATCCAGTATGCGGCAGTCCTGTGGGCAAAAATGCCTTGTGGATGCTAGAGGTCGGAGGAGAATGGGCCGACTGATTCAAGCTGATAGAAGAGCAACGTTGACTGAAATAACCACTCGTTACAACCGAGGTATGCAGCAAAGCATTTGTGAAGCCACAACACGCACAACCTTGAGGCGGATGGGCTAAATCAGCAGAAGACCCCACCGGGTACCACTCATCTCCACTACAAATAGGAGAAAGAGGCTACAATTTGCACGAGCTCACCAAAATTGGACTGTTGAAGACTGGAAAAATGTTGCCTGGTCTGATGAGTTTCGATTTCTGTTGAGGCATTCAAATGGTAGAGTCCGAATTTGGCGTAAACAGAATGAGAACATGTATCCATCCTCTGATGGCTACTTCCAGCAGGATAATGCATGTCACAAAGCTCGAATCATTTCAAATTGGTTTCTTGAACATGACAATGAGTTCACTGTACTAAAATGGCCCCCATAGTCACCAGATCTCAACCCAATAGAGCATCTTTGGGATGTGGTGGAACGGGAGCTTCGTGCCCTGCAAGATTCTATCCTACCAATATGGGCCAACATTTCTAAAGAATGCTATCAGCACCTTGTTGAATCAATGCCACGTAGAATTAAGGCAGTTCTGAAGGCAAAAGGGGGTCCAACACCGTATTAGTATGGTGTTCCTAATAATTCTTTAGGTGAGTGTGTAATTTCTATATAGCGCATTTGTATTTTGCAGAATTTGTGTGTGGTTCTGCTGAGATACCGTAGCTATACAGAGGGCCAAACACCATTGGAACAACTAATTGCAACTGGTTCGATATATCAGATGCCCCCCAAAAAATCTGATTGAGGCAGGGGTGTGATATACCTATAATATAATTTCTATATTGTGCATTTGTATTGTGCAGCATTTGTATGCGGATCTGCTGAGATACCGCAGCTAAACAGATGGAAAAACGTCACTGGAACAACTAATTGCAACTGGTGTGATATACCAGTTGCCCCCCAAAAAATCTGATTGAGGCAGTGGTGCAATATACCTAAAATATAATTTCTATATAGTGCATTGTATTGTGCAGTATTTGTGTGCGGTTCTGCTGAGATACCAAAGCTATACCGAGAGACAACCGCCATTGAAACAACTAATTGCAACTGGTGTGATATACCAGTTGCCCCCCAAAAATATTCTGATCGAGGCAGTGATGCGATATACCTATAATATAATTGCTATATAGTGAATTTGTATTTTGCAGCATTTGTGTGCGGTTCTGCTGTGATACTGTAGCTATACAGAGGGCCAAACGCCATTGGAACAACTAATTGCAACTGGTTCGATATACCAGATGCCCCAAAAAAAATCTGATTGAGGCAGGGGTGTGATATACCTAGAATATAATTTCTATATTGTGCATTTGTATTGTGCAGCATTTGTCTACGGTTCTGCTGAGATACTGCAGCTATACAGATGGAAAAACGTCACTGGAACAACAAATTGTAACTGGTGTGATATACCAGTTGCCTCCCAAAAAAATCTGTTTGAGGCAGGGGTGCGATATACCTAAAATATAATTTCTATATAGTGCATTTGTATTGTGCAGCATTTGTGTGCAGTTCTGCTGAGATACCACAGCTATACAGAGGGACAAACGCCATTGAAACAACTAATTGCAACTGTTGTGATATACCAGTTGCCTCCCAAAAATTCAGATTGAGGCAGCAGTGTGATATACCTATAATATAATTTCAATATAGTGCATTTGTATTGTGCAGCATTTGTGTGCGGTTCTGCTGAGATACCGGAGCTATACAGATGGACAAATACCATTGAAACAACTAATTGCAACTGTTGTGCTATACCAATTGACTTCAAAACAAACTGATTAAGGGGTTCTATATATCTGCTTCCAAAAATACTGCTCTTCTATAGGGTCTTTGTCACAGGGTCTTTTTGAAAATGACAGGCATAGGAAGAGTCAGGCTTATCCGCAGGGGTGGTAGAGGTTGGGCAGGAGCACCATGCCAGAGCCTAAGTAGGAAATTGGAGAAGGTGCATGCTATTATGTCAAAAGACGCACCAGGGTTGGTTGAGTGGCTCACTCAGCCTTCCACTTCTGCACCCTCCTCATCCTCTGTTTTCCAGTTGCGCAGCCATTCTTGGCATCGGATGAGGAAGAGGAGGTAGCACCGGCCGCCACCCAGCGGTCTGACGACAGTTCCCAGATCAGCCCAAGGAGGGTGGTTCCCGCTGTTGCTGCCGACTCCAAAATCTCTAATGTCAGTGTTGGTGAAGGTGATGATGATGACGTGTCGATGGACGTCACGTGGGTGCCCACAAGAGAGGAAGAGGAGGGGAGTTCAGAAGGAGAGACGGAGCAGCAGATACGGAGGAGAACGTGGAGAAGCAGGCAGAACTCCCAGTGCACAGGAGTCAAAAAGCAGACTGAAAATGTATCTGGAGCGAGCCATCCACCATGCACGTTCGCATCTTGTGCTACCAGGACGCCGGCACATTGCTCAGCAGTGTGGGCTTTTTAACATGTCAGCTGCTGATAATAGTGTTGCCATATGCAGCATGTGCTGTCAACGCATAAGTCACGGTAAGCCCAACACTCACCTAGGGACGACCGCCTTAAGAAGGCACCTTGCCTCCCATCGCTTAGCCCATTGGGAGCAACACCAACAGAACCCACAAAGCCACACTCCCGGCGCTTCCCGTCCTGCCTCTTCTCCTTCTCCTCTCTCCTCCCAGTTGTCCTCCACTCCACCTTCCACTGTGCCGTCATCACGTTCATCTGGCACAAGGCAGGCTTCCTTGCCCCAAATGTTCGAGCGAAAAAGATGATGACGCCGGATAACCCTTTTGCCCAATGGCTGACCGCTGGCTCATCAGAACTGCTAGCCCGCCAACTACTGCAATATAAATTGGTGGACTTAGAGGCCTTTAGAAAATTTGTGGCCATTGGCACACCGCAATGGAAGGTCCCCGGAAGGAAATATTTCTCCCAGAAGGGCATTACTGAACTATATGGCAATGTTCAGCGGCAATTTAATATATTTCTGGCACACAGTGTCAGTGCCATGATACATCTGACAACAGACACTTGGTCTAGCAAACAGGGGCAGGGAAGGTACATAACTTTTACTGCCCACTGGGTGAACCTTCTGATGGGGGTCAAGTATGTAACCTGTGACACCCGTATGGATTAGGTGTTACCGCCACAGATTGTATGCCTGCCTCTTCTTCTCCTCCTCCTACTCCATGGTGATTTCGTTAGCCATGTTTTTAAATACATTTTATGTTTTTTGTTATTTTAAACATATAAATTTGACATCTATTTGTACTGGCCTGCAGCAAAATTGATATCTAATGACCGTCTTATATACCTCCAGCCACATAATTACTTGTTCTTTTCTGTACGTTAAATGCCTAATGTTTGGGGCCTGTACAACACTGGCCTGCAGTAAAATTGATATTAAATGGCCGTCTAATATTCCTCCATCCACATAATCACGTGATCATTCGCGAACGGTGAATGAATAATTTTTGGGGCCTGTAGTTCACTGGCCTGCAGTAAAATTGATATCCAATGACCGTCTAATATCCCTCCGGCCACATAATCACTTGATCTTTTATGTACGGTGGAATGCATAATTTTTGTGACCTGTAATCTAACTGGCCAACAGTAAAATTGTTATACTGTGACTGCCTAATGTATCTCCATCCACATTATCAATTGTTCTTTTCTGTCCGGTGAATGAATATTTTTTCGGGCCTATAGTCCACTGGCCTGCAGTAAAATTGATATCAAATGACTGTCTAATATACCTCCGGCCACATAATCACTTGATCATTTATGTACATTGAATACATAATTTTCTGGGCCTGTAATCTAACTGGCCAACAGTAAAATTGTTATACGGTGACCACCTCATTTACCTCCAGCCACATTATCAATTGTTCTTTTCTGTACGGTGAATGAATAATTTTTGGGGCCTATAGTCCACTGGCCTGCAGTAAAATTGATATCCAGTGACCGTCTAATATACAGTACCTCCAGCCACAGAATTACTTGTTCTTTTCTGTCCGGTGAATTCCTAATGTTTGTGGCCTGTACTCCAGTGGCCTACACTAAAATTTTTATCCATTGACCGCATAATGTACCTTGAGCCACATAATTACAATTCGTCCCGGCCGATGTTAGTCCATCACTACTGACCAAATGTTGACCGAGTGAAGGCAGATGATCCACAGACAGGATCCGTTTTTTGGGGGGTTATTGTTCTGACAGATCAGAGGAAGGGCAAAATTATCAGTGACGTCAGCACAAACTTACTGCTGACACCCATTCCACTCTGTCGGGCGGGCTCTACTTGTATAAGCCTTTAATAGAACAGGTTCTTTAGAAATCTATGTGCAATCAGTGAATTGGTGTAAAAGGAGTGTGCTCTTTGACACTATAGTAGGATCTTCGGCCTCTGCATAGTTCTTTATACCTGGCGCTGACATTGACCTGTAAGGTTGAGTTCACACTTGAGTTATTTGGTGACTTTTGGCCCCATAACTGCCTAAATAAGTGTAGTGTGCGGTGATTCTAAGAGCGACGCCTGTCATCTACATGTCATACTGACAGTATTGTTTCATTACCACAGCAGACTCCCTAAGCGTGTTTCTTCAAGGTAGTGTTCTACACCACTATAAAGGTTCTCTGCAGCCAGGAAATAGACATTTTTTATGCGATTCGCCACGAATAAATTTGGATCGAACCAAATATTTTCTGAAAATTCGCTCATCTCTAGTGAAGATCTAGCAAGAAATCTTGCGTGGCCCATGATGACATCATCACTAGAGATTAGCGAATTTGTCAAAAATTTGATTCAGCCGTTTCTCCGAATTTTCCAAAAGAATTTAATCCGAATTTATTTGCGGCGAATCGCATAAAAAAACTGCTGCAGAGATATATAACCTGTATAGTGTTGTAGAACTCTGTGCCTTGCAGTAATCTGCATAGGGAGTCTGCTGTGGTAGTGAAACAATACTGTGAGTCAGTAGGACACGCAGATGACAGGCGTCACTCTTAGAATCACTGCACACTTCACTTATTTAGGCAGTTACAGGGGGCCAAAACTGATCAAATCACTCAAGTATGAACTCAGCCTTACAGGTCTATGTTAGCATCAAGAAGAAGCACACTCTTTTTACACCGTCGTCAGCTGATTCCACATAGATGTCTACAAAACATGTTCAATTAAACGTTTATACAAGTAGAGCCCCCCGACAGAGTGGAGAGGGTGTCAGCAGTAAGTTTGTGTTGACTTCACAGATTATTTGCCCTTCCTCTGATCTGTCAACAATAATTCCCAAAAAATGGATCCTGTCTGGGGAGCATCTGCCTTCACTCGGTCAGCATTTGGTCAGTGATCCATCAGTATTGCTAATGCCCAAAAAAAACTGGAGTGGATCCAAAACAGAGATGACACGTGAATGGAATATTTGCATGTCTTCTGTGTTTTGTACCCTCTCCTGCTTTTGGCTACCAAATCATAAGCCAATTCTGATGGGACCATGCAGGCCTTACAGCTGCTACACAGAGAGGATCCGTTGTGCGTCAATTTTTTTTTTCATCCTTCTGACAGATCAGAAGAAGGGTCAAATAAATGGTGACGTCATTCAGGTCAAAAAGGCAAAATAGTGGCCCAGTCATGGAGTGGGAAGGGTGGGAGAACAGCATGAAAAGTCCACAGAGTGGCCCAACAACATAGTTTTGAGGTGGAAGCAGCATGAGGAGACTACAGAGTGGCCCAGAGACATAGTGGTGATGTGGAAGCAGCATGAGGAGGCCACAGAGTGGCACAATGACAGAGTGTGGAAGTGACAGCAGAGTGCTGTTCAAGTATGCCACCACCTGCTGGTTCAGGTCCTGCTCAAGGTATAGCTGCTGCTGGTGAATAGTTTCTTCACTATGCGGGTGAAGAAAGATGCTGAGCAGCGACTCTAGACTCATGCTGCTGCTGATGGAGCTGGTACTGCTCCTGCCACCCCATTCCCCAGCAGCTATGGCAGTGAAACATGAGCGCAGAGGCCCCCCCCACAGTCAGACCTGTGAGAGGATGGACGATGGCGCAGATAGGCATCGGCCAACTGACTACATACGATGTCTCTATAGTAGTTCAATTTGTCCTCCCTATCAACAGGTGTAAAAAAGGCCCCCATTTTGTAATGGTAGCAAGGGTCTAACATAGTTGAGAGACAGTAGTCATCCCTCTGCCAAATGTTGACAATTTGGCTGTCACTACGCAATCAAGTGAGCATGCATTTGCGCAAGTGACTCGGAGGGACTCCCTGCCTCCATCTCCACTGCATACTGCCACGGTGCGTCTGATTCATCTGCCTCATCTTACTCATCTCCCTCTTGCTCCTCCAGCTGCTCCTGATCCTCCTTTCCTGTCACCTGTGTAGAAAAACCACCCATTTTGCTACAAATTCCTTGTTCTCTAATGTCCTCCTCCTCCAGTTCATCCCCCACAGGGCTCATGTGGCCGTGAGATGTAGGCACCACATCTCCAGTCCCCTGACCAGCCATATTTACCAGTATCTTTTCCAGGACATGAATCAATGGAATGACGTTGTTTATCCCATAGTCCTGGAGACTGACAAATAAAGTGACCCCATCAAAGGGCACGAGCAAACGGCAGGTGTCATGCATAAGCTGCACTGGCTAATATCGAAGTTACACAGGGGAGTACATCTGTTCACCTGTATCATCAAGAAAACGTTTATGGCCTTTCTCTGTTTGTACAGTCGGTCCAACATATGGAGGGTGGAATTCCAACGGTGGAAACGTCGCATATCAGCCTATTTTGGGGGAAGCCGTTCTGCCGCTGTAGCTCAAGGAGGGTTTGCTTGGCAGTGTACGAGTGGCTTAAGTGCATGCAAAGTTTCCTGGTCATTTTTAGGATGTCTTACAGATGGGTGGAAGACTTCGGAATCGCTTGACAACCAGATTGAACACATGTGCCATGCTGGGCGCATCTCAGCCCTCCTTGATGCAGAGCCGACACCATGTTCTTCCTGTTCTTGGTCACCATAGTTCCGATTTCGGGTTGCCGCTTAGAAAGCCAGGATTCGATTTCTTGATGAAGGACGGGGAGCAGTTCCTCCCCTGTGTGACTCCGTTCGCCCAGGCAAACTAGGTGCAGAACAGTGCGACACTGCTGTGCCCTGCACATGTGGTATGCTGGAGGAGCACTGTGAATTGTCCCTGCAGTGGAGGCTGAGGACACGGTGGAGGATGAGGAGGCAGAGGTGGACATTATCGCAGGACCAAAGGCGTGAGAACGTGGAGACGGAAACGGCGTCACCTGGCCAAGTTGCTGGTGTGGCTGGGCAGGAACCAAATTTACCCAGTGGGCTGTAATGCACATATATTGTCCTTGACCATAGTTAAAGCTGCCGATCAATATTCCCAAAAAAGGCTGTTTCACAAAAAAAAATTCACCACTGAATGGCTAATTGACGCAGTTACTCAGTTCCTACAGAAGAAAGTCTACATTCACTGACCAATTTTCCCAAAATAGGCTGTATCACAAAAAAAAATTCACCACAGAATGACAATGTAAATTCACCGCAGAACGGCTAATAACACATACTTATTTTTCCCATTAATACACCCCACATACTTATTTTTGCTATTAATACAGCGCAATGTCTGTATGACAATGTAAATTCACTGTAGAATGGCTAATAACACATACAATTTTTTTTCATTAATACACCCCAGCAATGGCTGTATAACAATGTCGGTTCACTGCAGACCGTCTAATAAGACATATTCTTTTTCCTATTAATACAGCCCAAAAAAATTAATATAACAATTACAATTCACTGCAGAATGGCTAATAGGACGTACATATCTATCCTATTAATACACCCCGTAAATGGTTGTAGTACAATGGAACTTCACCGCTGAACGGCAAATAATATATATTTTTTTGCCACTAATACTCGCCAAAAAGGGCTGTAATTTTCTCACTACACCACACAACGGCTAATATAAGCCCTTTTTCTTTTTCCCCACTAATACACACCAAAAAAAGGCTTTAGAACATATAACTGTGGCCGTGAACAGCAAATAAAAAATTTTGTTTGCCACTAATACAGGCCAAAAAAGGGCTTTAATTTTCTCGCTTCAACACACAACACCCCCTTTTTTTTCCTTTTTATTCTTTAGAACGTATATATAACTGCACCACACAAGGGCTAATAAGACCCCAATAACAAGAACGGTTTGCTGGAATTAGAGAGCTATTGCAAACCTGAAATGAGCAGCAGTATAATGGCAATTTGGAGCAGCAGTCAGTGCAGCAAGGTGTAATAGGATTGATTCTATTACCCAGGCTGTAAACACCCCTATTGAACATTGTTCTGCTTCAATACTGTGGAATAATAACTCCTTATCCTTTCCCTACACTTCTAATGCTCTTTCCCTGAATTTCTGTTAAAACAAAATATGTTTTCAAGTCTTTCCTAGCACTGTTCCTAGCGCCTGCTAATGTCTCTCCCTGCACTAAGTACACTGGAAAATGGCTGAATCCAAGATGGCTGAGGCTATTTAAAGGGCTGTGACATCACAGGGCTGGCTGGCTGCTGATTGGCTGCATGCATGGCATTGTGGGTGATCGTTCGTTCCCAGAGTTCCTTGCTCCATGTCCTAACATGTGCAGCAGCCATTTTAGAAAAATGTGATTCGTTACCACGAAGCGTGGGGAAAATCAGATTTGGTGCGAATCAAATAATTCCAGAATATCGGATCAAATTCAACTTCGTCACCTTCGATTCGCTCATCTCTAGTCATCACGTCAGCTGGCGTGATGATGTCATACGTCACTGCGCAAGGGATTTCATGAAAGATATTCAATCAAGATTGCGGCGGCCAGCCCTTCGCAAGCAAATAGATGGGGGAAGTATGATTCTTTTTTTGTTTTTTACACTATTTCAGGGAAAATCGATTCGCTACCATGAAGCACGAGGAAATTTGGCTTTATGGCAAATTGAATTTACCCTGAAATTTGGATTGAAGTCCACTTTTTGGACTTCGATTCACTCAACACTTGTCAGTCATAGTGAATGTTTCATAGGTGAGTCATTACTTGAAGGGCACATCTAGGTTATAAGGGGTTCTCCAGGAATTAAAATAAAATACTTAAATATTATTTTATAAGAAATATATTAATAAATACCTTTCATTACTTAGAATGGCTTGTTTTGTCTAGGGAGCAATCATTAGGAGAAATAAAATGGGTACCGTCCTATCAGTAAACACAAAACCTGTCCTAATCACATAGGAGGACAAGTTACTTCACCACTATGAGCAACAGTGCTGCCTCATCCTCCTCTCTGCTCTACTTTGTCAGGAATTATGATCCTGAATACAGGTGAATCTCTGTGGGAATGGAGATGAAGAGGAGACATGAGAGGAGGGTGAGGTGTGGCTAATGAGCAGCAGCACTTGTTTACAGTCTCCATTACCACAGCCTGTCCTGTCCGCCCTCTCTGTACTTCATGTCTTTTCATGAACTACTTATCATCTGTATTCAGGATCATAATTCCTGACAAGTAGAGAGGAGGAGGAGGAGGCAGCTCTTTACCTCAGTGTTGTAAAGTCAAGTTACTTTAAAGTAACTTGTCCTCATGTGTGATCAGGACAGGTTTTGTGTGTACAGTACTAATGGGACATCGGCCATTTTGTTTCCCCTGATGATTGCTCCCCAGACAAAACAAGCCATTATAAATAATGAAAGGTATTTGAGAATATATTTATAATAAATTAATATTAAGTATTTTAATTTTATTAATTCCTGGAGAACCCCTTCAAGCAGCAAAGGGCTTGGGATGTTCTGCAATTATGATTCTCTTGGATCTGCCCTAGTCAATATGATAATATTGGTAAAAAATATATATATATATTAAATAAAGGTAAGAATTTAGATGATCTATTCATAAGAATGTTTGTAGTCACTAATGTATTTGCTTATCGATTAACAACTTTTTTCATAGTGATAGTTGTCATATAACATATTAAGTGAATTGTTCTGCAGTTTGCAGAAGCTTAACAGTCACGTTTACATGCAAATTGGATATGCACTGCTTTGCATGGATTTAGTTTCTTGGCAACCAAAGTGTCTCTGTAATTACACTCCTTTTACACAAGAAGAGACTGATATTAGCTGGATGATAATCCTCTAAAATTAAGGACCATTCAGGTTGTGACGTGCTTATCCAAAAAAATCCACTGAACAAAATGTCTGGTACAATTCCAGATGAGACAGCAAAATGTATCAGTTTGGGAAGCTAATTAAAGAATCAGATGTGTAGTAAATGATAACCCACTTTACAGAGATCTCAAGCAGAGACAAAAATGGTTACATTATATTAAATATATTTGTAGATTTACAACATAAAGTTTAATCTAGAGGTGGGACAAATCAAATTTTTTTCAAATCCGAATCTGAAAAGGTTCTCGAATATATTGAATCTTTCGAATCTCGAATCCTACGAATCCTGTACATAAGAATTGTGTGAATGGTGTAAGAAACAAAGTCAGACCGCGTCAGTTTGTCCGAACCTCCGCCTCCAACCCCCAGTCACGGTTGCACCCTCTATGACTGCGATCGTTACGCCCCTACTCCTATCACTACAGAAATACAGGGTAATACAGCACCACATACCTCTTACATCCAGTGACGTCTCCTTTGATGTACATGGTCTCTTTCCTCATCTTCTCCTTTAAGATCTTCAGACCAGACCACCATTTTTCAGCCATTTTTCGTCTCTGCAGTTTGACAAATAAATATTAGTTTACTACTTTTCCATCATCCTCATATCTTCTGGACAAATCATTCTACCACCCCCAATACTGTGCCGCTGTGCTCCTCAATACTATACTGCAGAAACAGATAATACCCCTGATAATACTAGTACCACACAGAGCCCCACATATAAAATACCCCTTCTTTGTGGCATCAGTAGATGCCCTTATAGTGCCCCCCAATAATGTGCCAATAAGAAGTGGCCCCACAGTGCCACCCAATAATGTGCCAGTAAGTGTCCCCATAGATGCCCCCCTAATCATGTGCCAGTATCAAGTGCCTCTCTCCTCCCCCCATGTGCCAGTATCAAGTGCGGAGTGCCTCTCTCCTCCCCCCATGTGCTGGTATCATAGTTCCATCTCCCCCCAATGTGCCAGTATCATAGTGCCATCTCCCCCCAATGTGCCAGTATTATAGTGCCATCTCCGCCCATAATGTTTTAGTATCATAGTGCCATCTCCCCCCATAATGTGCCAGTATCATAGTGCCCCCCAATGTGCCAGTAGTATCAGTGTCATCTCCCCATAATGTGCCAGTATCATAGTGCCTCCCCCAATTGTGCCAGAAGTATCAGTGCCATCTCCCCCCATAATGTGCCAGTTTTATAGTGCCTTACCCCCAATGTGCCAGTAGTATCATAGTGCCATCTCCCCCCATAATGTGCCAGTATCATAGTGCCATCTCCCCCCATAATGTGCCAGCATCATAGTGCCATCTCCCACCCATGTGCCAGTTTCATAGTGCCATCTCCCCCCAATGTGCCAGTATCATAGTGCCATCTCCCCCCAATGTGCCAGTATCATAGTGCCATCTCCCCCCAATGTGCCAGTATTATAGTGCCATCTCCCCCATAATGTGCCAGTATCATAGTGCCTTCTCCCCCCACAATGTGCCAGTATCATAGTGCCATCTGCCCCCAATGTGCCAGTATCATAGTGCCTTCTCCCCCCCCAATGTGCCAGTATCATAGTGCCTCCCCCCAATGTGCCAGTAGTATCATAGTGCCTCTCACCTCTCCCCTCGTCAATGAAAAAAAAAACTTTTACTTGCCTCCGCTGCGATGCAGGCCTCTTCTGGCCTGTGTCCCGCGCTGTACGGTACACGGCGGCGCGATGACGTCATTTCGCCGCCTGCACCGGCCTCTGATAGGCTGTGGGCCTTGTGCCGGCAGCCTATCAGAGGAACAGGGAAAGGAGACACCTCTCTCTCCCCTGCTGCAGCAGCAAAGCGCTCATCTCCTGCTGTGCCCTGCCGCCGCCACCACCAGTCTGGGCCCCACCGGGATTCGTCAGATTCATATCCGGTAAATTCTGTCGGGATTTGAGTCCAGAAATCCCACGAATCCAGCAAGATTCGCAGGATTCGTGGGATTCGACGAATCCCCCGTCCCATCTCTAGTTTAATCCCTTATCTGAAAACAAGAGATCCTTAATAATCCAATACTATGATGAGTAGTGTACTTAAGCATTTTATATTAGCTTGTCCTCCTTAAAGTCCATAACTCTAACAATTAATTTTATAGGACTGTCTTCGAATCTCCAATGCTCTCCTTTCCTTCATATCCCTTCCCTTCTTCATGTTGGTCTATCTTTTAAATGTTACTCCGATATTCATGCCCTTGTTCTTTCAGTGACCTCTCGAGTGGTACAATGGAGCAGCTTATATGCACCTTGGGACCTGGCAACACAAGCTTCTTTAAACAGGTTTTCAATTCTTTGTAATGGAGGTTACTGCCAAGAGAGAAAACAGATTTAAAACTACTTTTAAAGACATACATGTGTAAAATAAAATGTGATTTAATAATGACTTTTAAATTTGAATTGAAACGTGACTTAACCATAGATGAAATTTCAAATAATTACTGGATATATGCTTTTATGATAATGGCGGGGGGATTTATCATGATTGGAATATTTGAAGTCAATTTTGCTTGACTCTGTTTTGGCGTATTTTATGCCACATTTATCAAATATCACATGTTTGATAAATTTGTCTCATCTTTAAACCTAACACTTTTGTCTAGACAAGCTTCTCCGGTTTTTTTCTACTCCACACTCCTACTGGAATGACACTGCAACTTTTTTTTGCAGCTTTTTAAAAAAAAATAAAAGAAGAAAGAACCCGCGCTGACCTTGTTCCTACCTGTAAGATATACCACTAATGAAGCACTAGATATAGTAGACACTGCCCTGAACTTACTGGTGTCTGTTGTGGTACCTCTATTATCGTTCGTTTGTAAACAGTCCCAACATGCGTTTTGTTCCAGGAACATATAGTGAATATTGCACAGTGATATAGTGCTACTAAGATAGTCTGCTGTGGGGCAGTGGTTAACACTTACTGTTATGCGCCCCGCTCAGTCCGTTCCTGCAGAAACCGCTGTTGTAGGTAGAGATGCTGGTAATCCTCTTCTCTTGTCCTGTTCTATCTTCAGCTTGCTTTGTATTGCGTGCGCAGCTCCGGCCGGTAGCTTGCGCGCGCACAGAGCAGCCGTTGTTAGGTTCGTTGTTCGTTAGCAACAACGGCTGCTCTGTGCGCGCGCAAGCTACCGGCCGGAGCTGCGCACGCAATACAAAGCAAGCTGAAGATAGAACAGGACAAGAGAAGAGGATTACCAGCATCTCTACCTACAACAGCGGTTTCTGCAGGAACGGACTGAGCGGGGCGCATAACAGTAAGTGTTAACCACTGCCCTGCCACAGCAGACTATCTTAGTAGCACTATATCACTGTGCAATATTCACTATATGTTCCTGGAACAAAACGCATGTTGGGACTGTTTACAAACGAACGATAATAGAGGTACCACAACAGACACCAGTAAGTTCAGGGCAGTGTCTACTATATCTAGTGCTTCATTAGTGGTATATCTTACAGGTAGGAACAAGGTCAGCGCGGGTTCTTTCTTCTTTTATTTCCACTACTAGGTCTTCTCCTATTCTGTGGGTTTTTTTGGCAATTAACCCCACACCAGAACCCAGCAGCGACGGGGCCCACACATAGTCCTTTTGTGTGAGCTCACCTCTAACCCATCTCACCCAGACGGCAGCGCGTGTGTTTATCTATTGCTCTTGCTTTTTAAAAAAAAAGTTTCGAGAGAAACTCATTAACATGGCTAACAAATGCCAACTTTCCCACGTATATTTCAAAGCTGGATTGAGTGTGATAATAATGCAAAAGTCACATGTTTCTGCAGGCAACAAAAAGTGAGCATAGCCTTTCATGGGGAAGGAGCCACTCTTAGTTTAGTATTCAAGCAGCATTTCACCCCAAAAAGTAAGTTAGTTTTTTAGATATCCCATAAGCATCCCCTAAGTTGCTATTGTAAGGAATATTGTGCATAGATATACCCTGAGAGAATACGCTTGAGAGAGAGGGAGAGGCCCCAAACAGAGGCGTGTGCGGCTGAAGACAGGGTTAATTTCAGATTGTTCGATGGATACCCTAAGAGACTACATGTATGAGAGAGGGAGGTTTCTATAACACAGGCAAAGATGGGGTTAACTGTTAGCTTTTTGCTGTTATTCACTGTTTCCTGCCAATTATAAAAGTGAACTTGAAATAAACTTACTAAACAATTTTGTTCAATAAGCAACAAAAAATTCTTCAATTCTTCAGAAAAAAAAAGTTTTGTGGAAATCTTACAACACAGGAGTTCTGTCTGTCTCTTCTTTTTCTCCTACTAGAGACAGGACAGAGAAGATTTCTGCTCCATCCAGTTGCCTGAATGATCTCTCCCCAAGGACACACATATCCCTATATATAGATTGTGAGACAGTGACCTGGAAAGTGGTAGAAAATCACTATATTTCCCCTAGATTTCTTTCATATACAATGTGCTAGGCTACAGGAAGTAGATATTTAATCTAGCAAAACTGGATGATATATCAGAAATCGAGGCAAGATGTGTTGCATTAGAAAAGCATTATTTGCTAAGGACTTTGGTTAATGGTGTTGTCGGGTCTGAATTTTTATGGAATGAGGGGCACATTGGTAGTGGGGCTCCTCATTCCCTTCCTGTCCAGTACAGGTTTTCCTTATAAATCTCAGCCAGGTGATGGAGCTCAGCTCATTTCTAGCTATAAAGGTCTTCACTATATGCATTTTGGTGTGGGATCTGTTGTCTTCCACCATTACTGATGAAGTCTGCTGAAACCTGTGGTAGTAAGCCACCCATGTAGAAAGGGTGATCTCGTGCTTAGTTAGTGCTCAACCAAGTAGGAATTTATTTTGGTATTTTGCCTGAACGTAAAGGCCCTATTTTTTATTTTTTATTTATACACAAAAATAATGAAAGCAGGTGAAGCCCTGTATGAACTGTACTTCTGTGTTTTTGTCTCTTACTGCTGTGCCTACCAATAATGAGTTTGACCCATATACAGTATATATACTGTATATATTTAACCTCTTAAGGACAAAGGGCGTACAGATACGCCCTGAGGTCCTGGTACGCCCTGATGTCCTGGTACAGCAGTTTAGGGACCACATAGGGGTGTTTCTGTAAACTACAGAATCAGGGCTATAAATATTGATTTTTGTTTGGCTGTTTACCCTTGCTTTGTAATGGGAAAAAAATGGAAAAAATTGAAAAAGTGAAATTTTTAAATTGTATCTCTATTTTCCATTAATTCTTGTGGAACACCTAAAGTGTTAACGATGTTTTGTAAAATTAGTTTTGAATACCTTGAGGGGTGTAGTTCCAGAATGGGGTCATTTTTGGTGGTTTCTATTATGTAAGCCTCACAAAGTGACTTCAGACCTGAACTCGTCCTTAAAAGTTGGTTCTTGAAAAGTTCTGAAAAATTTCAAGATTTACCTTCTAAACTTCTAAGCCTTGTAACGTCCCCCAAAAATAAAATGTCATTCCCAAAATGATCCAAACATGAAGTAGACATATGAGGAATGTAAAGTAATAACTATTTTGTAGGTATTACTATGTATTATAGAAGTAGAGAAATTGAAACATGGAAATTTGCTAATTTTTTCCAATTTTTAGCAAATTTTGGTATTTTTTTTATAAATAAAAATGTTTTTTTTTTACTTCATTTTACCAGTGTCATGAAGTACAATATGTGACAAAAAAAACTATCTCAGAATGGCCTGGATAAGTCAAAGCTGTTTTAAAGTTATCACCACTTAAAGTGACACTCGGTCAGATTTGCAAAAAAGGGCCTGGTCCTTAAGGTTAAATGAGCCTGGTCCCTAAGGGGTTAATATGGATGAGCAAATTTCTTGAAATTCGTGAAACACGCTGCACTGTTGCATGTGTTACGCTTTTTCATATTAGGAAGCTTCTTGGGGGCGGATAGTATTCAAACACACATGGGGGGACAAAACAGTGGCTTGTTGGAACCAACCAACAAAAGTTCCTAGAGGGTGAATCCCATGGGATTTGGGGACAAAGACAAAAAAAGGGGCTATCAACCCTAAATCTATTCCTGTGCAGGGGTTAACCTTGAAATGGTTTTAAACTTCCCTTTTAATGTTTGTATTAATAAAAGGGTAAAAACTCTCATGGGTGCCACTGCTACCCTGTTTTTTTGTGGCCAATATCAATTAACAGAATGGTGGAGTGTGTTGTTGGCTCTCTCCCTAAGTGGGGAGAAGGAAAGGGGGGAGAAAGACTACACTCAGATCATCCCCTCTGAGGTCCCTTCTTCAGGTCAGGGATGAAAAAATCTCTAAAGAAAACATAGATATACACAGGAAAGAACAGAGAGGTGGAGTAATAAATTGCAAAACACCAACAAATAGAGAAATGGTCTTTGATAAAGAGTCCTTAATTAGTTTACACATAAATTTGTATTCCAAACTCATCTATCCCTTTGGGATTTGAAATGACCCTTTAATTTAATACTCGGAGGTCTATAATGTTATGGCCCAGATCACCAAAATATTTACAGTATGACAGTGAGGCCTTATCCTCGCTCTGAGTGTCTGCCCTGTTTCCCCCACATAAAGACCGTGAGTTGGACATTTTGTGCACATAATGAGGTACACACCATTGGATGCAGAACATGTGAATGTTTCCAGGAATTTTATAATCCTGCTGGGTGTTGGTGATATGTATCTTGTCTGTGGACAGTATGTGTGAACAGGTTTTGAAGCTCCTTTCATTGCAGGAAAAAGTTCCTTTCTGTTTATTGGATGGTAGTGAGCTCCTGATCATCAGATTTCTTAAAATTGGAGGTTGTCTGAAGCATAGATTGGGAGGGTCTGGGAATATTGTCCTGAGACGGTCATCTTTTGAGTAGAGTACAGTGTAGTTTCCTTGAGGTTTTTCTTAGTACCTCTAGTTGTGTGTTGTAGGTCACCACTAGAGGTACATGGTCATTGCCTTCTTTTTGTTTACAGTATATTCAATGAGTTGGTTTCTGTAGTATAGATCCGTTCTACTTGCTGGATCCTTGCAGAGTCCAGAGGCTGAATATTGACATTCAAATCAGTTACATTTGAAGTGGAGAGAGACCTCTTCAACTCCAGGGTCTCCCTTTGCCACTTTCTTACACCCCAAAGTGGGGAAGGAGAGGGGGGAGAGATTACACTCAGACCATACACACACACTCCTGTCAAAGCAGATTGGTCCATTCACCGTTCTGGTGAAGGAACATCATTTAGTGCCGCTGGAGGAGTAACAGTTCCTGGACTAACAAGAGTGTTTCTCTGGTGCACCAGCTTCATCAGGGAAACTGGGAGATGCTAAGGTTGTTGGAACCAAGCATCCAATAATTATGTCTTGACAGAAGCATGATGCCTGCCGATATATACACAGGAACAAATGTTAATTGCCAGAAGAAAGAATGGCTCATTCTGCACAAGCGTCTAAATATTAGGCCTTAATGATGGCAGAATAACGGCCTGTATTTGTATATGGCACCCAGAAGTGTTAATTGTCAGACAAAAACCTCATAAAATTGGTGTTAACGGTGGTATATTGCCTGCCTGTATTGAGACAAGAACAATATCAATTATTATAAGAAGGAATGGTTCATCCTGCACAAGTGTCCAAAAAGTTAGGCCTTAACAGGGGCAGTATGCCTGCCTGTATTTATAAATGGCACATACAAGTGTTAATTATCAGATGAAAGAGTAGCCTGTTCTGAATGAGTATGGAAACATGATCCCTTTTAATTGTGAGCAGAAGCAGTACAGTGTGGATGTTCAAAAGGTAGGGTAAATGTGCTTGTAATAGTAGCAGTAGCAGCACAGCATGGAACAGATATGGCAGTAGATGTGTGTTATAGTAGTGGTGACTTTGTAGCGGTAAAGGTAGTGGCAGTAGGAGTAATTGAAGTGCAGTGGAGGATTAACAGCTGCGATGGTGGCAGCATTTGTAGGCAGCAGCCATACGGTACAAAACAAATGGTAATCAGGCAGACAGCACAGTGGCATGATAGCAATAGCAGCAGCCATATAGTAAAGAAATTAATGGTAGGCAGGCAGGCAGCAGCAGAATGCTGGGCTCCTCAGCAAGAGGAGATCTATTCATTGTCTGAACTGGAGGAGGGAATGTAAAAATCCTCACAGATTTTAGGTGGTACTCTCTCTCCTTGGGGAAAGCGCCTTAATTGGCATGAGGAGGCTTATAGGCCATACATGTTGCGCTTGAATTCTGGGAAGAAAGGGCTGCAAATGAGCTCTTAACAAGCTCTTTCTCTAATGCCACCAGATGTAAAGCAGCTAACCTGCAAGTCAATGTTCGATTCTTTAACTAGACCTTGAGACATGACTTGGATAATAAATAAGCCAGAACCTCATTTGCAGACAGCTGCTTCAGAGTAATTGCCCAACTAATCCAGCAAAAAAATAAAAATAATAATAATATAGAAGAAAAAAATCAAAAAGTTATGACTGTTGGAACACCAAGGGGGACAACATTATTGGTCCTTAAGGATAAATTAATTATGTTACTAAGGGGTTAAAAATGATATTTTGATCCCTGAGTTGTGCAACAACAAGATTTACTGCAGACACATATAAAAAAAAAACTACAATATAAACGTTTTTGGGAGTTTTTTTTTTTCCAATTTTAACGTGAACTACGTTTTTTTTGCCCTCTAAGACGAACCGGCCCATAAGACACACCTAGGTTTTTGGGGAGGAAAATAAGCAAAAAAAATTTTTTAACCAAAAGGTGTGCTTTTCGTGGATTTGGAACAAATGGTGGTCTGTGGATGGCACTATTACTGGGGATCTGTGGAAGGCACTATTATGGGGGATCTGTGGATGGCACTATTATGGGGGATCTGTGAAGGACACTGTTATGGGGGGATCTGTGAAAGACACTGTTATGGGGGATCCTGGGGATGGCACTGTTATTGGGGATCTGTGGATGATGCACTGTTATGGGGGGATCTGTGGATGACCCACTGTTATGGGGGATCTGTGGATGATGCACTGTTATGGGGGATCTGTGGATGACGCACTGTTATGGGGGGATCTGTGAAGGATACTGTTACATGGGGGATCTGTGGATGATACTGTTATGGGGGATCTGTGGATGGCACTGTTATGGGGGATCTGTGGATGGCATTGTTATGGGGGATCTGTGGATGGCACTGTTATGGGGGATCTGTGGATGGCACTGTTATGGGGGATCTGTGGATGGCACTGTTATATATGTGCCATCCACAGATCCCCCATAACAGTGCCATCCACAGACCCCCCACCCCATAACAGTGCCATCCACAGACCCACCCACCCCATAACAGTGCCATCCACAGACCCCCCACCCCTTAACAGTGCCATCCACAGATGTCCCCCATAAAACTGTCATCCACAGATTTCCCCTCCCCACCACTCCAGTGCTGCAGTATACAAATATAAAATGTCTCATTCAATTAAAAGTGATTAAACATGCCCCCTCACTCCTAATATTACCGTACACCCTAACAGCTTCTGTACAATGCAGGCAGGCAGGCCGGGCGGCGTGTCACTCACTGACGTCACGTGCCTGCGCCGCCTGCTTCATTCATAAAGTAGGCTGCGCAGGCACGTGACATGAGGGAGTTACGCTGCTGCCCGCCCCGGCCTGCCTGCCTGCATTCTACAGAAGCTGTTAGGGTGTAAGGTAATATTAAAAGTGGGAGGGGGGCATGTTTAATCACTTTTAATTGAATGAGACATTTTATATTTGTATAGTGCAGCACTGGAGCGGCGGGGCCGGAGTACAGTGACTGCACCGGCCCCGCCGCAATTGCCGGCCCCCAGCTCCTCCTCCCAGTCCCTCCCCGCTCACTCATACATCGCAGCCTGCAATGTAAAAATGTCAGCATTCCATTCCACCATTTTTTGGGGGGGAAAAGTGCATCTTATGGGGCGAAAAATACGGTATCCCAATTTTTTTTCATATGCTTTATTAAGACAACATGAACATTCAAATTAAGGGGTTTTCTAAGCATAGAGTGATAGCTCATTTACCACATGGTTGGCAAGAGTATCCGCACTTTCAAAAAGCACTAGATGTGTCTTGAAAGCATGTCTAAAGCTGGAGATCCACCAATATGTACAATGAAGGGGCAGAGTGCTGTTGCTCTATGGCTATGATTCTCTCTCCTCAGCTCTCCTTGTTAGCTGGGCTCAAAGACTTCTCTAAAGGGTCTCAGCACCCAGATTCTCATCAAAAACTTATGGCATGTCTCTATGACATGTCAAAAGATTTTTTTTAATAAAATTACACTTTAAAGTAAAACTTTTTTCATTAAGCAGGAATTTATCTTCAGTTAGAAAATAAAATCTCATTGCTAAATTAGTTACGTGAAAATAGTAAGCATCATATTCTTCTCCCTATAAGAGGAGAAGGATCTCCAAAGTGGTGGCTCCATCCAGACAGGAGAGGTGAGTTGTTTTTTTTGTCTGAACTGAGTTCTGATTAACACTGGGAGTCTAATCTGTGGTCTGAATAACATTGGGGTTCTGAGTTGAGTACTAATTAACATTGGGTGTCTGATCTGAGTTCTGATTGGGGTTCTGAGTTGAGTACTAATTAAAGGGATTCTGTCACCAGGTTTCACCCCTGTCAGCTAAACATATGCTGATGTTCAGGGCCTCATCAGGATTCCTAATGTGGGCTTCTAAATGTGATCCGTAGCCTTATTTTGCTAAAAAACAGGTTTTACTAACCTGTCACTCAAAGAAATAAGGTGCCCAAGGGGATGTCAAGGGATGCAAGGTGCCGGCCGCACCCACCGCCATTCGTGCCCAGCGCCGCCTTTCCAGACTTCTGCACCGCCTCCTAATCCTCTGTGCCGCCTCTCGCTCTCCCTCCATCCCCCCTCTTCCCTCCTCCTGCTGTAAGATATCACGCGTGCGCACAGGGCTCTGAGAGGCTGGCGCCAGAGTGCAGGTCATACCTAGGTTGAGCGAAGTGCCGGCGCATGCGCACTTCGCTTTAAGAAGCCAAATCGAGAAGTCCGCACGGGCGCATCAGGCAGAGCCCTGTGCGCACGCGCGAGATCTTACAGCGGGAGGAGGGAGGAGGGGGGATGGAGGGAGAGCGAGAGGCGGCACAGAGGTTTAGGAGGTGGTGCAGAAGTCTGGAAAGGTGGCACTGGGCACGAACGGCGGTGGGTGCGGCCGGCATCTTGCATCCCTTGACATCCCCTTGGGCACCTTATTTCTTTGAGTGACAGGTTACTAAAACCTGTTTTTTAGCAAAATAAGGCTACGGATCACATTTAGAAGCCCACATTAGGAATCCTGATGAGGCCCTGAACATCAGCATATGTTTAGCTGACAGGGGTGAAACCTGGTGACAGAATCCCTTTAACATTGGGGTTTCTGATGTCAGCTCTGATTAACACTAGAGGTCTAATCTGAGATCTGATTAGCAACATTGGGGCTCTGAATTTAGGTCTGGTTAACATTGGGAGTCTGATCTAAGGTATAAGATCTTATGGAAAAAAATAAAAAATCCTACTCTAAAAAATAGGTGTGTCTTGTTGACAGGTGCTTCTTATGGGATAAAAATATGGTATATAGGAAAGAAAATGTATTGCAATTGTTTGGCTTCAAAAACCAAAGTAAAATTAGATTTTTTTTCCTACACTTTGAATGGTGGATCCTACCATGCTTATGATTTATAATAAAATAGTTACATTTATGTTCTTTATTTAGCATTCTTACACATTATCAGTAGAGATGAGCAAAATTTGATTTGGCCGGTTCGCCAAATTTTCTTAAAAAATTTGCTTCGATCCGAATATATTCGCGATGAATCACGATATAAAACTGCTATTTCCGGACTGCATAGAGCCTTTATATGGGTGTGCCTTGCAGTAACACGCATAGGGAGTGTGCTGGGGTAATGAAATAATACTGTCAGACATGCAGATGACAGGCGTCGCTATTAGAATCACTGCACAATTCACTTATTTGGGTGTCACAGGGCCAAAACTGACCAAATAACTCAAGTGTGAACTAAGCCTTACATGTTCATGTTAGCATCAAGAAAAAGTGCACTCCTTTTACACTGTCGTCAACTGATTCCACATAGATGTCTACATAACCTGTTATATTAAACGCTTATACAAGTAGAGCCCCCCAACAGAGTGGAGAGGGTGTCAGCAGTAAGTTTGTGTTGATGTCACTGATTAATTTGATCTTCCTCTGATCCGTCAGAACAATAACCCACAAAAAAACTGATCCTGTCTGGGGAGCATCTGCCTTCACTCGGTCAGCATTTGCTCAGTAATACATGAGTATTGGTAATGCAAAAAAAAAAAACAGGAGTGGATCTAAAGCAGAGATGACACGTGAAGGTAATATTTGCATGTCTTCTGTGTTTTGTACCTACTCCTGCTTTGGCTACCAAATCATAAGTAGTGTTGATCACGAATATTCAAATTTCGAATTTTTATCGCGAATATAGGTACTTCTAAAATTTGCGAATATTTTGAATATAGTGATATATATTCGTAATTTTGAATATTCGATTTTTTTTTAATTAGTACACTTGATCCCTCCCTGCTTCTAGCTTGTGGGCCAATGAGAAGGCTGCAGTATATTTGACTTTAGGAGTAGTGTTGTTTGCCAAAGAAGATTATAGCACTATATTAGCTAAATTGCTCTATATTCGTTTTTTTTTTTTTCGAATATTTGCTATATTGCTATAACTTAGTTTTTTCGAATATTCGTAATATTCTAAAACAAGAATATATAGCAATATAGTGAATATTAAAAAAAAAACTACTTTAAAGCAATTTAGCTAATATAGTGCTATAATCTTCTTTGTCTAATAGTTGTAATTTTTTTCTCATCTGAAGTTCAGATTGGAAAAAAATTACAACTATAAAAAAAAAAAGATTATAGCACTATATTAGCTAAATTGCTTTTTTCGAATATTCACTATATTCTTGTTTTAGAATATTACAAATATTCGAAAAAACGAAATTATAGCAATATAGCAAATATTCGAAAAAACGAAATTATAGCAATATAGCAAATATTCGAAAAAAACGAATATAGAGCAATTTAGCTAATATAGTGCTATAATCTTCTTTGTCTAAGCCTGCGTTCACACGGGCGAGATTTCCGCGCGGGTGCAATGCGGTAGGTGAACGCATTGCACCCGCACTGAATCTGGACCCATTCATTTCAATGGGGCTGTTCAGATGAGCGATGATTTTCACGCATCACTTATGCGTTGCGTGAAAATCGCAGCATGCTCTATATTCTGCGTTTTTCACGCAACACAGGCCCCATAGAAGTGAATAGGGTTGCGTGAAAATCGCAAGCATCCGCAAGCAAGTGCGGATGCGGTGCGATTTTCACGCATGGTTGCTAGGTGACAGTCTATAAACTGTATTATTTTCCCTTATAACATGGTTATAAGGGAAAATAATAGCATTCTGAATACAGAATGCTTAGTAGGTGATCAATTGAGGGTTAAAAAAAAATAAAAAAATTAACTCACCTTCTCCTCTTGTTCGCGTAGCTCCCTGTCTCTTCTTTACTTCTCAAAAGATGAACTATGGGCTAAAGGACCTTTGGTGACGTCAGATCACATGCTCCAATCACATGGTACATCACCGCGGTAATGGACCATGTGATTGGAGCATGTGATCTGACGTCACCAAAGGTCCTTTAGCCCATAGTTCATCTTTTAAAGAACTAAAGACCGGGAGAACTACGCGAACAAGAGGAGAAGGTGAGTTAATTTTTTTATTTTTTTTAACCCTCAATTGATCACCTACTAAGCATTCTGTTTTCAGAATGCTATTATTTTCCCTTATAACCATGTTATAAGGGAAAATAATAACATCTACACAACACCGAACCCAAACCTGAACTTCTGTGAAGAAGTTCGGGTCTGGGTACCACAGTCGGTTTTTTTATCCCGCGCGTGCAAAACACATTGCACCCGCGCGATAAAAACTGAACATCGGAACGCAATCGCAGTCAAAACTGACTGCAATTGCACTCCTACTCGCGCGGGTTTGCCGCAACACACCGGGACGCATCTGGAACTAATCCGGACACGCTCATGTGAACCCAGCCTAATAGTTGTAATTTTTTTCTCATCTGAAGTTCAGATTGGAAAAAAATGACAACTACAAAAAAAAGATTATAGCACTATATTAGCTAAATTTCTCTAAATTCGTTTTTTTTCCGAATATTCACTATATTGCTATATATTCTTGTTCGAACAAATGAAGTTATAGCAATATAGCAAATATTAAAAAAAAAAAAGAATATAGAGCAATTTAGCTAATATAGTGCTATAATATTCTTTGTCTAATAGTTGTAAGTTGAAAAAAATCGCAATAAAAATTTGCATTACTATAATTTGCATGACTAAAATTCGCATATTACACGATCATTACATTGCCGATTTTTCGAGTAGAAAAAATCGTAGAATATAACGAATATTCGAATTCGCGAATATTCAGCGAATATTCTACAAAATATTCGCAAAATATCACAAATTCGAATATGACCCCTGCCGCTCATCACTAATCATAAGTCAGTTCTGATTGGACCATACAGGCCTTACAGCTGCTACACAGATAAGATCCGTTGTGTGTCTCATTTTTCCTTCCTTCCGACCGATCAGAGGAAAGTTCAAATAAATGGTGATTTCATGAAGGCCAAACAAGGACAATAGGGACCCCGTCATAGAGTGGGGAGGTTGGTAAAAGCAGAGTGGCTCTATGACATAGTAGTGAGCAGCATGAGGAGACCACCAAGTGGCACAATGACAGGGTCTGGAGGTGGCGGCAGCATTAAGAGGAGGCCACAGAGTGGCACAATGACAAAGTGTGGAGGTGACAGCAGCAGTATGATTAAGCCACAGAGTGACACGGTGACATAGTGTGGAGATGACAGCATCAGGAGGCCACAGAGTGGCAAGGTGACATAGAGTGGAGATGGCAACAACAGCAGCAGCATGATAGCACAGAGTGGCATGGTGACATAGTGTGGACATGGCTGCATCAGGAGGCAACAGAGTGGCAAGGTGATATAGTGTGGACATAGTGCAAGACCTGGCACTTCTCTGTCTGACATACTTTTAGCTGAACTAAATAAATTAAAAGCAAATAAAAACACCCGTAAAAGCGACAAATATATTTTTCTTTCTTTACTGAGATAGGCAACTAAAGGATTTGAAATTGGCAACAAAACGATTTCAGCGTAAACAGCAAAAGTAAACTCTGTATATATTTCTCATATTGGACTAAAACAGGCCACTAAACGATTTCTAAGTAAATAACAGAAAAAGCGAACCGCAAATATTTTTCTTTCTTTCTAGAAATATGACAATATACGCTTTTAGCGCAAATAACACCAAATGTGAACTGCGTCTACTTTTCTCGTATTGTAGTAAAATATGACAAGAAACAATTTCAGCGCAAATAACACCAAATGTGAACTGTGTCTATTTTTCTTGTATTGTAGTGAAATATGACAAGAAACGCTTTCAGCGCAAATAACACCAAATATGAACTGCGTCTATTTTTCGCGTATTGTAGTGAAATATGTCAAGAAACGCTTTTAGTGCAAATAACAGCAGAGGAGGCCTGAGTAAGCTTGACTCCACGCGAAACGGCCGTCGCCTTTTGATGCCTGTGTAGCGTCCTGCACCCCTATTTCCTGTTTTTGGGTCCATACCTATATGGATAAATAAATTAATATTTGAACTCTTACTGGTGAGTGCCATCTCTTATCTTTGTACTTCATGTGCAAATAACAGAAAATATGAACTTAGTCTTTTTTTCTCTTTTTCTTCAGAAATATGGCAATAAATGCTTTTAGAGCAAATAACACCAAATGTGAACTGCGTCTCCTTTTCTCGTATTGTAGTGAAATATGACAAGAAATGCTGTTAGCGCAAATGACAGCAAATATGAACTAAGTCTATTTTTCTCTTTTTCTCTAGAAATATTGCAATAAACGCTTTCAGTGCAAATAACACCAAATGTGAACTGTGTTGATTTTTCTCGTATTGTATTGAAATATGACAAGAAACGCTTTTACCGCAAATGACAGCAAATATGAACTTAGTCTATTTTTCTCTTTTTCTCTAGAAATATGGCAATAAATGCTTTTAGAGCAAATAACACCAAATGTGAACTGCGTCTCCTTTTCTCGTATTGTAGTGAAATATGACAAGAAATGCTGTTAGCGCAAATGACAGAAAATATGAACTAAGTCTATTTTTCTCTTTTTCTCTAGAAATATTGCAATAAACGCTTTTAGTGCAAATAACACCAAATGTGAACTGCATCTATTTTTCTCGTATTGTAGTGAAATATTACAATAAATGCTTTTAGCGCAAATAACAGAACATATAAACTTAGTCTATTTTCTCTTTTTCTCTAGAAATATGGCAATAAATGCTTTTCCTGCAAATAACACCATATGTGAACTGCGTCTATTTTTCTCATTTTGTAGTGAAATATGACAATAAACGCTTTCAGCGTAAATAACACCAAATGTGAACTGCGTTTATTTTTCTCGTATTGTAGTGAAATATGAAAAGAAACGCTTTTAGTGCAAATAACAGCAAATATGAACTTAGTCTATTTTTCTCTAGAAATATTGCAGTAAACACTTTTAGCGCAAATAACAACAAAAGTGACCTAGATAAATATTTCTCGTATTGTATTGAAATAGGCCACTAAATGATATCAGCGCAGTTAACAGTAAAAGTGACCTGCATATATATACAGTACAGACCAAAAGTTTGGACACACCTTCTCATTCAAAGAGTTTTCTTTATTTTCATGACTATGAAGGCATCCAAACTATGAATTAACACATGTGGAATTATATACATAACAAACAAGTGTGAAACAACTGAAAATATGTCATATTCTAGGTTCTTCAAAGTAGCCACCTTTTGCTTTGATTACTGCTTTGCACACTCTTGGCATTCTCTTGATGAGCTTCAAGAGGTAGTCCCCTGAAATGGTCTTCCAACAGTCTTGAAGGAGTTCCCAGAGATGCTTAGCACTTGTTGGACCTTTTGCCTTCACTCTGCGGTCCAGCTCACCCCAAACCATCTCGATTGGCTTCAGGTCCGGTGACTGTGGAGGCCAGGTCATCTGGCGCAGCACCCCATTACTCTCCTTCATGGCCAAATAGCCCTTAATTTCAAAGTTTTCCCAATTTTTAGGCTGACTGAGTGACCTTCATTTCTTAAAGTAATGATGGCCACTCGTTTTTCTTTACTTAGCTGCTTTTTTCTTGCCATAATACAAATTCTAACAATCTATTCAGTAGGACTATCAGCTGTGCATCCACCTGACTTCTCCTCAACGCAACTGATGGTCCCAACCCCATTTATAAGGCAAGAAATCCCACTTATTAAACCTGACAGGGCACACCTGTAGAGTGAAAACCATTTCAGGGGACTACCTCTTGAAGCTCATCAAGAGAATGCCAAGAGTGTGCAAAGCAGTAATCAAAGCAAAAGGTGGCTACTTTGAAGAACCTAGAATATGACATATTTTCAGTTGTTTCACACTTGTTTGTTATGTATATAATTCCACATGTGTTAATTCATAGTTTTGATGCCTTCAGTGTGAATCTACAATTTCCATAGTCATGAAAATAAAGAAAACTCTTGGAATGAGAAGGTGTGTCCAAACGTTTGGTCTGTACTGTATATATTATTTTTTTCCAACCCTCCCCAGTCCCTTCTGGTTTTTAGCCTCGCAGCCTCCGGAGCCTAATGAAATCGATGGATGACCCCGCCGGGCTTTACGACCTTCTCATGTAGCCACAAAAGTAATATAAAGCAAGTATTGAGTGTGTAGTGTAGGAGTTGCCGGCCTTCTGCGATCTTGAGTCCTCCAACTATATCCAGTTTGCCCTGGCCCTTTCCCAGCATGATAACTGTTTTTTGGATTGACATACATTTTTTTCATAAATTCTAGTCTTGTCCATGAAGTTTTTCCATTCTGTTATGGTGGGAGAGTCAAAGGAGCCCCATTTTCTTGCAATTATAACTCTGACTAAGAACATGCCTTTCAGCCAGGCCACAAACTAGTGTCTATTAGTATCCTCAGCTCCAAGAGTTCCCAGTACCGCAAGCTTGATTCCCATTTCCAGATTGTTACCCAGTTTACTAGCCAGTAAATTATAAATTTCTACCCAGTACTGCTGAATTTTTGGGCAGCTCCAAATCAAATGCGTAAAGTCAGCCTGACCAATTTGACATTTAGGGCACCTAGATTCCGTTTTCCCATACATCCTTGCAAATTGTAGTGGAGTGTAGTACAACCTGTGGACTATTTTGAATTGTATAAGTCTAAAGTTGTCAGATGTAATTGCCCAGATGTATATTTTTATATACCCCCACCCAGTTAATACTAGTGCTGTTTCCTATCTCTGTATAACAGCAATAACAGCAAATATGAACTTAGTCTATTTTTCTCTTTTTCTCTAGAAATATTGCAGTAAACACTTTTAGCGCAAATAACAACAAAAGTGACCTAGATAAATATTTCTCGTATTGTATTGAAATAGGCCACTAAATGATATCAGCGCAGTTAACAGTAAAAGTGACCTGCATATATATACAGTACAGACCAAAAGTTTGGACACACCTTCTCATTCAAAGAGTTTTCTTTATTTTCATGACTATGAAGGCATCCAAACTATGAATTAACACATGTGGAATTATATACATAACAAACAAGTGTGAAACAACTGAAAATATGTCATATTCTAGGTTCTTCAAAGTAGCCACCTTTTGCTTTGATTACTGCTTTGCACACTCTTGGCATTCTCTTGATGAGCTTCAAGAGGTAGTCCCCTGAAATGGTCTTCCAACAGTCTTGAAGGAGTTCCCAGAGATGCTTAGCACTTGTTGGACCTTTTGCCTTCACTCTGCGGTCCAGCTCACCCCAAACCATCTCGATTGGCTTCAGGTCCGGTGACTGTGGAGGCCAGGTCATCTGGCGCAGCACCCCATTACTCTCCTTCATGGCCAAATAGCCCTTAATTTCAAAGTTTTCCCAATTTTTAGGCTGACTGAGTGACCTTCATTTCTTAAAGTAATGATGGCCACTCATTTTTCTTTACTTAGCTGCTTTTTTCTTGCCATAATACAAATTCTAACAATCTATTCAGTAGGACTATCAGCTGTGCATCCACCTGACTTCTCCTCAACGCAACTGATGGTCCCAACCCCATTTATAAGGCAAGAAATCCCACTTATTAAACCTGACAGGGCACACCTGTAGAGTGAAAACCATTTCAGGGGACTACCTCTTGAAGCTCATCAAGAGAATGCCAAGAGTGTGCAAAGCAGTAATCAAAGCAAAAGGTGGCTACTTTGAAGAACCTAGAATATGACATATTTTCAGTTGTTTCACACTTGTTTGTTATGTATATAATTCCACATGTGTTAATTCATAGTTTTGATGCCTTCAGTGTGAATCTACAATTTCCATAGTCATGAAAATAAAGAAAACTCTTGGAATGAGAAGGTGTGTCCAAACGTTTGGTCTGTACTGTATATATTATTTTTTTCCAACCCTCCCCAGTCCCTTCTGGTTTTTAGCCTCGCAGCCTCCGGAGCCTAATGAAATCGATGGATGACCCCGCCGGGCTTTACGACCTTCTCATGTAGCCACAAAAGTAATATAAAGCAAGTATTGAGTGTGTAGTGTAGGAGTTGCCGGCCTTCTGCGATCTTGAGTCCTCCAACTATATCCAGTTTGCCCTGGCCCTTTCCCAGCATGATAACTGTTTTTTGGATTGACATACATTTTTTTCATAAATTCTAGTCTTGTCCATGAAGTTTTTCCATTCTGTTATGGTGGGAGAGTCAAAGGAGCCCCATTTTCTTGCAATTATAACTCTGACTAAGAACATGCCTTTCAGCCAGGCCACAAACTAGTGTCTATTAGTATCCTCAGCTCCAAGAGTTCCCAGTACCGCAAGCTTGATTCCCATTTCCAGATTGTTACCCAGTTTACTAGCCAGTAAATTATAAATTTCTACCCAGTACTGCTGAATTTTTGGGCAGCTCCAAATCAAATGCGTAAAGTCAGCCTGACCAATTTGACATTTAGGGCACCTAGATTCCGTTTTCCCATACATCCTTGCAAATTGTAGTGGAGTGTAGTACAACCTGTGGACTATTTTGAATTGTATAAGTCTAAAGTTGTCAGATGTAATTGCCCAGATGTATATTTTTATATACCCCCACCCAGTTAATACTAGTGCTGTTTCCTATCTCTGTATAACAGCAATAACAGCAAATATGAACTTAGTCTATTTTTCTCTTTTTCTCTAGAAATATTGCAGTAAACACTTTTAGCGCAAATAACAACAAAAGTGACCTACGTAAATATTTTTTGTATTGCATTGAAATAGGCCACTAAATGATATCAGCGCAGTTAACAGCAAAAGTGACCTGGGTATATATTTATCTTTTTCCACAGATATAAGCCACTAAAGGTTTTTCAACATAGCACTTGCACCCCAATAACTAATTGCTGGAATGACAGAGCTGTATTATGAGACTATTTGGATCCCCAAGTTATGTTTCCCTACACTTGTAAATCGCTTTTTTTCCACAATGAGGATTTTAATATGATTTTCCCTAGTATCTGCACATGTCTCTCCCTGCCTGGTTTCCTCTCACTATCCTTTCCCTGCACTAGTAAATCACTTCTTTCTTTCTTTTTTTTTAACAATTAGTTTTTCTTTCATTCTCCCTAGCTCCTGCATACACGTCTGTCTCTGTACAAAGTACGATAGTGAATGGCAGACTCTAAGATGGCCCCCATATTTAAAGAGCTGTGACATCACCAGGTTGGCTGGCTGCTGATTGGCTGCATGCATGGCATTATGGGTCATCCTGCCTTCCAAGAGTTCCTTGCCCCATGTCCTCACACATGTAGCTGCCATTTTATTGCCATTGTAGCCGGCTAGCCGCCATGTTAGGAAAAATTGTGATTAGTTACCATGAAGCGCGAGGAAATTCGCATTAGTTCAGTATCAAATTTTTCCTGAAATTCGGAACGAATTCGACTTCGTCAGCTTGAATTAGCTCATCTCTAATTATCAGAACACTTGTTCCATATTATATTCATAAGCATTAACATAGTAACATAGTATATAAGGCCGAAAAAAGACATTTGTCCATCCAGTTCGGCCTGTTATCCTGCAAGTTGATTCAGAGGAAGGCAAAAAAAAAACTGTGAGGTGGAAGCCAATTTTCCCCACTCTAGGGGAATAAAAAATTCCTTCCCGACTCCAATCAGGCAATCAGAATAACTCCCTGGATCAACGACCCCTCTCTAGTAGCTATAGCCTGTAATATTATTACACTCCAGAAATACATCCAGGCCCCTCTTGAATTCCTTTATTGTACTCACCATCACCACCTCCTCAGGCAGAGAGTTCCATAGTCTCACTGCTCTTACCGTAAAGAATACTTTTCTATGTTTGTGTACAAACCTTCTTTCCTCCAGATGCAGAGGATGTCCCCTCGTCACAGTCACAGTCCTGGGGATAAATAGATGATGGGATATCATGTACTGACCCCTGATATATTTATACATAGTAATTAGATCTCCCCTCAGTCGTCTTTTTTCTAAAGTGAATAACCCTAATTTTGATAATCTTTCAGGGTACTGTAGTTGCCCCATTCTAGTTATTACTTTAGTTGCCCTCTTCTGGACCCTCTCCAGCTCTGCCATGTCTGCCTTGTTTACAGGAGCCCAGAACTGCACACAGTACTCCATGTGTGGTCTGACTAGCGATTTGTAAAGTGGTAGGACTATGCTCATATCACGGGCATCTATGCCCCCTCTGATGCAACCCATTATCTTATTGGCCTTGGCAGGAGCTGCCTGACACTGGTTTTTGCAGCTTAGTTTGCTGTTTATAAAAATTCCTAGATCTTTTTCCATGTCAGTGTTACCGAGTGTTTTACCATTTAGGCTACTTTCACACCTGCGTTCAGGTGTCCGCTCGTGAGCTCCGTTTGAAGGAGCTCACGAGCGGTCCTGAACGCAGCCGCCCGGCCGCAATGCATTCTCAATGGAGGCGGATCCACTGAGAATGCATCCGCCTGCCAGCGCTCAGCCTCCGCTCCGCTCAGTGAGCGGACACCTGAACGCTGCTTGCAGCGTTCGGGTGTCCGCCTGGCCGTGCGGAGGCGAGCGGATCCGTCCAGACTTACAATGTAAGTCAATGGGGACGGATCCGCTTGAAGAAGACACCAAATGGCTCAATCTTCAAGCGGATCCGTTCCCCATTGACTTACAATGCAAAGTCTGAACGGATCCGCTCAGGCAACTTTCATACTTAGAAAATTTTCTAAGTTTTAATGCAGACGGATCCGTTCTGAACGGATGCGAACGTCTGCATTATCGGAGCGGATCCGTCTGATGAAACATCAGACGGATCCGCTCCGAACGCTAGTTTGAAAGTAGCCTAAGTATGTACGGGTGACTTGCATTATTCCTTCCCATGTGCATAACTTTACATTTGTTAGTGTTAACCCGCATCTGCCACTTATCTGCCCAAGCCTCAAATCTATCCAGATCCCTCTGTAGTAGTATACTGTCCTCTTCAGTGTTAATTACTTTACACAGTTTAGTGTCATCTGCGAAAATTGATACCTTATCCGTGATCCGTGACCGTTTTTTCGTCCGTGGGTCTTCCTTGATTTTTGGAGGATCCAAGGACATGAAAAAAAAGTCGTTTTGGTGTCCGCCTGGCCGTGCGGAGCCAAACGGATCCGTCCTGAATTACAATGCAAGTCAATGGGGACGGATCCGTTTGACGTTGACACAATATGGTGCCATTTCAAACGGATCCGTCCCCATTGACTTTCAATGTAAAGTCTGGAGTCCCTTTTATACCATCGGATCGGAGTTTTCTCCAATCCGATGGTATATTTTAACTTGAAGCGTCCCCATCACCATGGGAACGCCTCTATGTTAGAATATACTGTCGGATATGAGTTAGATCGTGAAACCTCATTTCCGACAGTATATTCTAACACAGAGGCGTTCCCATGGTGATGGGGACGCTTCTAGTTAGAATATACTACAAACTGTGTACATGACTGCCCCCTGCTGCCTAGCAGCATCCGATCTCTTACAGGGGGCCGTGATCAGCACAATTAACCCCTTAGGTGCCGCACCTGAAGGGGTTAATTGTACTATCATATCCCCCTGTAAGAGATCAGGGCTGCCAGGCAGCAGGGGGAAGACCCCCCCCCTCCCCAGTTTGAATATCATTGGTGGCCAGTGCGCCCCCCCCCTTCCATTGTAATAATTCGTTGGTGGCACAGTGTGCCCCCCCCGCCCCCCCTTCCTCCCTCTATTGTAATAATTCGTTGGTGGCACAGTGTGCGCCCCCCCCTTCCTCCCTCTATTGTAATAAATCGTTGGTGGCGCAGTGTGCGCCCCCCATTGCCCCCCCCTCCCTCTATAGCATTAACAACATTGGTGGCCAGTGTGCGGCCTCCCATCTCCCCCCCCCCGATCATTGGTGGCAGCGGGTTACTAGCAATAGTACAATAGTAAAAGATTCATACTTACCTGGGAGCTGCAATGTTCGTGTCCGGCCGGGAGCTCCTCCTACTGGTAAGTGACGGTTCATTTAGCAATGCGCCGCACAGACCTGTCACTTACAGTAGATGGAGCTCCCGGCCGGACACGAACATCGCAGCAGCAGGTAAGTATGAATCTTCTACTATTGTACTATTGCTAAGTAACCATGGCAACCAGGACTGTAGCAGCGTCCTGGTTGCCATGGTTACCGATCGGAGCCCCAGCGATTAAACTGGGATTCCGATCGGAACTCCGCTGCCACCAATGATGGGGGGGGGGGAGATGGGAGGCCGCACACTGGCCACCAATGTTGTTAATGCTATAGAGGGAGGGGGGGCCAATGGGGGGCGCACGCTGTGCCACCAACGAATTATTACAATAGAGGGAGGGGGGGCGCACACTGTGACACCAACGAATTATTACAATAGGGGGGGGGCGCACTGGCCACCAATGATATTCAAACTGGGGAGGGGGGGGGGGGTCTGCCCCCTGCTGCCTGGCAGCCCTGATCTCTTACAGGGGGCCGTGATCAGCACAATTTTACCCCTTCAGGTGCCGCACCTGAAGGGGTTAATTGTGCTGATCACGGCCCCCTGTAAGAGATCGGGTGCTGCCAGGCAGCAGGGGGCAGTCTTGTACACAGTTTGTAGTGTATTCTAACTAGAAGCGTCCCCATCACCATGGGAACGCTTCTGTGTTAGAATATACTGTCGGTTCTGAGTTTTCACGAAGTGAAAACTCAGCTTTGAAAAAGCTTTTATGCAGACGGATCTTCGGATCCGTCTGTATAAAAACTAACCTACGGCCACGGATCACGGACACGGATGCCAATCTTGTGTGCATCCGTGTTCTTTCACGGACCCATTGGCCGTGAAAAAAATAGGACAGGTCATATTTTTTTCACGGCCAGGAAACACGGATCACGGATGCGGCTGCAAAACGGTGCATTTTCCGATTTTTCCACGGACCCATTGAAAGTCAATGGGTCCGCGAAAAATAACGGAAAACGGCACAACGGCCACGGGTGCACACAACGGTCGTGTGCAGGAGGCCTTAATGGGGAATTTATTTTTACATTCTGCATGTCATCTGACAGTTTATTTTCCTCAGTGAATACATTGGAGAAAAAAATATTTAACAGCTTTGCTTTCTCCTCGTCGCTCTCTCCCCCCTCATTACTCTTTAAAGGGCCGACCCCTTTTCTTTTTAACATTTATATAATTGAAGAACATTTTAGGGTTAGTTTTACTCTCTTTGACAATTAATCTCTCGGTCTCTAGTTTGGCCGCTTTTATTTGTTTTTTACATGTTCTATTTTTTTCCTTATAGTTTTTCAGTGCTTCCATGCTACCCTCCTGTTTTAGGCTACTTTCACACTAGCGTTCGGGGCTCCGCTTGTGAGCTCCGTTTGAAGGCTCTCACAAGCGGCCCCGAACGCATCCGTACTGCCCCAATGCATTCTGAGTGGATGCAGATCCGCTCAGAATGCATCAGTCTGGCAGCGTTCAGCCTCCGCTCCGCTCAGCAGGCGGACACCCGAACGCTGCTTGCAGCCGTGCGGAGGCAAATGGATCCGTCCAGACTTACAATGTAAGTCAATAGGGACGGATCCATTTGAAGTTGACACAATATGGCTCAATTTTCAAACGGATCCGTCCCCCATTGACTTTTAATGTAAAGTGTGGACGGATCCGTCTGAACAACTTTCTCACTTAGATTTTTTTCTAAACTATAATGCAGACGGATCCGTTCTGAACTGATCCAAACGTCTGCATTATAGGAGAGGATCTGTCTGTGCAGACACCAGATGGATCCTCTCTGAACGCTAGTGTGAAAGTAGCCTTAGTGATTTATATGCTTTCTTTTTGTCATTTATTGCTTTCTTTACAGTTCTATTTATCCACATTGCTTTCTTTTTGTTCCTTAACCTTTTATTCCCATACGGTGTGTACCTCTCACAATGAGATTTTAGGATGTTTTTAAAGATATCCCATTTTGTGGCTGTATTTTTATTTTTGAGGACTTTGTCCCAGTTAGTTAGGTCTATGGCCTCTCTTAGTTGGCTAAATTTAGCTTTTTTGAAGTTTGGTATTTTTTTTCCTCCCTGTAGAAACACTCCTTTGAATGATAATTGGAAGGTTATTACTTTATGGTCACTATTTCCCAGGTGTCCCCCAACCTGCATGTCTGTTGTTCGTCAGGCCTATTGGTTAATACTAAGTCCAGTATGGGCGTCCCTCTAGTCGGGTCCTGAACCAGTTGGGAGAGGGAATTGTCTTTGGTTATTACCAAGAACCTGTTTCTTTTATAAGATATACAAGTTTCAGTTTCCCAGTCTACATCTGGGTAGTCGAAGTTCCCCATAATAACCACCTCATTATGATTTGCCGCCTCGTCTATCTCGTTTAGTAGTAGATTTTCTGTGGACTCTGGTATATTAGGTAGTTTATAGTAAACTCCTATTAGTAATTTATTGTTGTTTTTAGCTCCATGTATCTCTACCCACAGTGACTCCACATGTTCATGTCCCTCACTTATATCTTCAGGGAGTGTGGGCATTAGACAAGACTTTACATAAAGGCAGACCCCTCCCCCTCTCCGGTTTTGACGATCCTTTCTAAACAGACTGTAACCTTGTACATTAACTGCCCAGTCATAGCTATCATCCAGCCATGTCTCAGTTATTCCCACTATGTCATAGTCCTCCTCACACATTACTAATTACAGCTCCCCAGTTTTATTAGTCAGGCTTCTGGCATTAGTATACATACATTTGAGAGGTTTATGCATATTTTTTACCCTACACCTTTCCTTCTGAACTGTTCTAGTCCCTCCATTCCTCCCCCAGTCCCACTACCTTGCCCCCGGTCTCTATATGCCCTATCTTCCCCTCTTATAATGTAATTCCCCCCCCCCCCAGTCCCTAGTTTAAACGTTCCTCCAACCTTCTAGCCATCTTTCTCTCCAGCACAGCTGCCCCTTCCCGATTGAGGTGCAGCCCGTCCCTATGATAGAGCTTGTAGCCGATAGAGAAGTCGGCCCAGTTCTCCAGGAACCCAAACACCTCCTTCCTACACCAGTTCTTGAGCCACTTGTTAATCTCCCTAATCTGCTCTCCTGGTTCCCTGCTTACTGGAGTTGACATTCCCCTGACTGGCAGAGGAAGTGTCCGGCTGCTGCAGTGCCGTCCCTGGACTGACATCCCCCTCATATGCCAAATGTGCAAACTTGTTGGGGTGTGTCAGATCAGGGCTAGCCTCCCTGGCACTCTTCCCTCTACCCCGCTTTCTAACTGTTACCCAGCTAGCTACCTCACTTTCCTCAGCCTCCTCTCTGTCACCCTCCCCCTCATCTACCCCAAAGAGTGCTTGCTCGGTGAGAAGCAAACTCTTTTGCAAATTGTAAATGCCTCTCAGTGTTGCAACTTGCCCGTTTAGAGACTCGATTTGCAATTCCAAATGGGTAATTTGCGCACATCTTGAACAAAGATATACACCCTCGAACGGCTGTTCCAGGACTGCATACATCATACAAGATGTGCACTGGACTGCGTTGTCAATTGTGCAACACATACTAAATGGGGATTACAACAGTAAAACAGTAAATATGATTTAGAATTAGACCCTGTCTGCTGTAGTTGAAGGACTACCTAGAATTAAGCCAACAACACACAAGAAAATTATATTTAGTTTCCAACTCCTTTTCTTTAACTCCACTTAATAAGAAGCCCACTTAGTAGAGCAAGCCTCAGGAATAGCAAGCTCTGGAGAGTTTAGTGGATCAATTTATAGCACCTGGTTGCCCAGGCCACTCCCCTAATCAAGCAGCGGAAAAAAAAATGGGTTTAAATGGCAACACACAGCAGAGAAAAAAAAAGTTTTAAATGGCATTAAAAAGTTAATTAAAATTCATTGTAACTAAAGAACTACTAATATGTAAAATAACCATTTTCACTTGCATATTTGTATCTGGAAAGTTTTCACACCAAGCTAGGAGAAAAGTTCTACTGTAACCTCACATTGCATAACTCTAAAGTACCAGTGAAATTCTAAGGTGCAAAGTAAGATAATGAAAGACGTAAAAAAAAAAAAAAAATAGAAGACTGTACACCTCATTTGTTTCTGTTCTCACTTTTTTTTTTAAAATCAGAATCATCCTAGTTATTCTCTTTTAACCCTTTAATGAACACCAATATGCCTTTTTACGGTAGTCACTAACAGGCCTAGCCGAAGCACTGCAGAGGTCTCCTGTTCAGCGCAGAGCAGGAGCACAGCTCTTATATGAGAGCCAGGCTTCTGCTCTAATGGCCCAGTAAAATTGCTAGTGTTAGATTTCTTATGAGGAGAGAGGGCTGCCGTGCTATAATATCAGAAGTTGAATCACAGCTCCCAGGATAAAGGACTATAAGAACTGAACACCAAGCTCCACTGGCAGGAATAGCCGAACCTTATTGTTAAAGGTAGAACAAGATGGTGTCACACATGTTCGACACCTACGCTTTTGCTCTCCAGACCTCAGAATTTAATGTATAGAGGGAGGCTTAGTATCAGGGCCGACTTTAATATTGATTGGACCCTGGGCAAGAATTTACTTGGGCCCCCTGGATCCCGCCTTCCCACACCCTAAAAAAAGCTAAAATCTTATACTCACCTGTGTCCTTTCACTGGCGCTCACTAGCTGCTGGTACGGCGAGGGATGATGCAATGCAGACGCGCACATCACGTCCTGGCACAGGCAGGCGTGATGACATCATCACGCCTGCCTGCGCTGGGATTTCACTACCAAATAGACCTCAGGCCTGTAGCCTATGACAAGTCTTGTCGCCATCTGCAAATTTTAAGGCGCATTGGCGACCATTTTGGTCGCCATCTGTAGCTCTGTATTACATCAGTGACATGACCACTCTCCACATATAATGATATATTACATCAGTGACATCACTGCTCTCCACATATAATGTTATATTACATCAGTGACATCACCGCTGTCCACATATAGGTGATATATTACATCAGTGACATCACCGCTCTCCACATATAAGTGATATATTACATCAGTGACATCACTGCTGTCCACATATAGGCGATATATTACATCAGTGACATCACCGCTTTCCACATACAGTATATGTGGAGAGCAGTGATGTCACTGATGTAATATATTACTTATGTGGACAGCGTGATGTGACTGATGTAATATATCACTTATAAGTAATATATTACATCAGTGACATCACCACTCTCCACATAAGTAATATATTACATCAGTGACATCACCACTCTCCACATATAAGTAATATATTACATCAGTGACATCACCGCTGTCCACATATAAGTGATATATTACATCTGTGACATCACCGCTCTCCACATATAAGAGGCATATTACAGCACTGTAAAATGATCGGGCAGCGGGGTTGGTCTCCATACAGTATATATATCTATATGTACAAGGGATGAGGCACCTGCTCCGCCGCTATCTGCTTGGCAGCCGCTGACGCCATCTTCCTTATCTTCTAGCTCAGAGGCGTTGCTCTGCACACCGGAAGCTCTGACAGTCACGTGAATTTTGGTTGCGCTCCTGGGCTCCTGCAGTCATATTGAGGGAAAGCGCCGGATGTGTGAGGGGGGGGGGTCGCTGGGGTGCGCAGCGCACAGCTCCCATGCCCCGCCGCAATATTCGGCTACAGTGCGGTAGCTAAGGCTAAAAAGTCTTGTTGGTCACTGAGTGCTGCTTGGGCCACCCAGGAGCAAAGAGAGACTTTCTGCCCTGAGAGCACACAAGACACTGATAAAACAACGGGAGAGGCAGGCCAGCATCTGGAGTGGTATGAAGGCCTGAGTGCATGCAAAAGGACTCCTAGGTCTCCGCCGGCTACTACATAATTAAGGGATGATTAAATGGAAAGGAGACTGCGATTAATATTTCCGAGCGCAAAGTGCAAAGAAGGTTTAAAGGAGTGAACCCCAGGAAAGCATGTGTTCCAGATGGGATCCCTGGCTGGGTAATAAGATCATGTATGGGCAGCGTAAAGGTGATGACAGGTTCCCTTTAAGATTAAAAACTTGTCAGAGACCCAAAAGGCCTTTTAAGGACTATTGTTGTGTATGGCAGCAGCAATATATATTTTTAGCACAACCTGCGATAAATTGCTAAAACGTTACAGACCCAAAAGTCCTTTTGTGTGTGACAAAAATATCTATTTTTCGCACATCCTGCCCTAAATAGTTAGACTGATGCAGACAGCGACATTATCTGCGATACATCTCCTGTGTAACGTGTGCGCATCCCAAAAATATCTGTGACATCTGAAAGGAATCCATGTTCTTTATTATGTCAAAATCAATTCTGCTTTTTGCTGAAGTTTCATTTCTATGTTAGGTACTAACTCTGATTGCTGTGAAACTAATATACTGTAAGGTTTCTATTCTCTGTAACCCTGAATCTTATCTCTTTGGCACTACTCCCGGACAATATTCCTAATATGGAAGTTCCGTTTTTGTTTCTCTTTCTGTAAACGTAGAATGAAACGTGTTAATGTGATAGGTTAAATACATAACATACGATGATGCTAATAAAGAGGGTAAAGCCCCCTCTATATAACCTGTGTGCATTAAAAATAAACCTTAGAGTGTTCATTCAGTACATCACTGTTGTGTCTTTCGTTACCTACTGAGTGAAGCGCTCTCCTGACGTCAGAAAAGGACTCAAACCAAGCCGATACTAGAAGTTTGGTGCCAGGGGTACCAAGTGGGACTCAGAGATTCCTATCAGTTTGGGGGCTCGTTTCCGGGATCGGGAAGGTTTTCCTCGTGTTCGGTAAGGAAGGCATCTGTTATTGTCCTCTGGCCGATCCAAGGACCACGTCCCGATCTAGTAAGTAGAACCTACAACTTCTAGTATAATTACTGTATCAGGGATACAGGGTACAGACTCCGGGAGTCTGGGGGAGTGACCCGGGGACTCCGGGAGTCCGCCGTGAGGATCACTCAGAGAAAATATAGTGCGCACTAGATAATATTGTCTCAGGGAGACAAAGACGGAGCTTGGTTTGACTCTTTACTTTTTAAAGCTGTTTTAAAGTATAAGAATATTAGAGTTGATATAAGGATACTGATGTCCGGGTGGTAAGTGTACGGACTGAAGTTCACTATTTGCATAGAGTTTTAAGGACATTGCATTGTTGTTTTACTGTGTTGCGGAGGTCTGCAATATGCCCCACCCCCGGCTGGGAGCAATCCATTAACCCGCAGATAGGTGAACACAAGCGGCAGACCAAAGCAACAAATTATATGTTTGATGAAACTCTCTGATATATTGTGATCAGACCTGAGTCCTTTGCCTAGTTGACAGGATTAATTTCTCTGAGCCTTAAAGGTTCAGTGCAGCCAGTCCTAGGAAAGTAGCATCATTAAAATATCAGACGGAATGGGATCACAAGAGTCTAAAACCAATTATCCCAAACCCGAGACGGGAGAAACATGCAAAGTTTATGTTGCACGGTGTAGTCCCACAAATTACTTCCTAGTTAACCCATGGGTGGATAACTTAGCTGGATGGACTGAGTTCATGCAAGCTGCTAGCCCCTTTCCCAGGGACGGCGATAATAGCCCGTACCACATGGACATGATAAAGGGTCTTTGTCTGGAAGACAAAGAAGCATGGCCACATTTTGACCATGATCCGTCCTGGAATATGGATTACATGATACAAGGGGGTGAACAATGGTTGGAGATAGCCCCACATTGGTACAATGTACCATCAAATAAGAAGAAAGGGAAAACTAATAAGATTCCAAAAGATGACAGTCAGTTACATAAAATGGAGAAAAGAACAGAATTAAAAGACGTGTCTGAAAAGCCAAACCCACCACCTTACACTGTCCCGTCCGCCCCTGCACCCCATCTCAGACTAAACCCTGTACACATATGTCCAAGCATGCAGGAGATACAGGACGAAGATATAGGTGCTACATTTATGCAGGTCCATGACGACCTAGAGAAAACAAAATACAGTCAAAAACAACAGAAAGCTGCAGAACAATATAAGTACCACACACGCAGCAAGGGAATAGAAGCTAAAGAAGAACAGGTAGAACTCAGTGCACCCTTCATAACAATAGGAGAACACTTAATGAAGAAACCCATGGACATCGAGGACCTTAATAAAATTATCAAACACTGCCCCAAACCCACAGTGGCTCCTTTGGGAACCATCACCTATCTTAAAAAGGCTTGTAAAGGCAGAAATTGTACACAAGAAGATTTAAGGCTCATAATAGATGGCATCATAGGGACACATACTGCTTGGGATTGGGATGAAGTCCTATCCATTTCTACACTAGTAGATGGAACTGTTGATGCCAGCCGGTACATATGCAATACAGAAGAAGGAATGAAGAAGATTTGGACCCAAGTTGAGGATCATATGAATAAGGTATTCAAACAAAAATCATCTCTGCCTATTGCTGTAGCTTGTAAACAAAAGCCCACAGAGTCTGTTACTGAGTTTTGGAAGAGATTCATGGACTGTTGGAGACTGGAGGCGGGACTCCCTACCCTCCAGAACGACAGCCTGATCATCTCCACATTCATTAACAATCTGTCGGACAAATTAACCCTTCCAGTGAAACAAGGTGTATCCTCATGGACCTCAGATGACACTGTCACTTTTGAAAAACACCTTTATGAAAAGGAATCAGCAGGATGTTTCGAAATCAGAAAAATCACACCCACACATGCCTATGCCAACAACAGGGGAGGGGGCAGAGGAAGGAGGAGAGGAGGACATACTAGTTACAACCAGAACACACAGTGGCAGAAAGGACACCCACAAGATCAGATACAAAATAACTGTTGTTATAACTGTGGGAAAGAAGGACATTGGGCAAGACAGTGTACACAGCCCAGGAGGCACCGGGGTAGACAGGGCCAAAGTCAGGTACCAGACACAAATACACAGTCTTTTAACCTTCCTCAACAAAGACCCCAACAAACAGGCCAACAACCAAGATTCCCCATTGATTGGAATCAGCAACAACAATCATACTGATGCTGCCCGGAGGGAGGTCCCCCGATTTTCACACAGGTCACCACACACTGGAAAGACACACCTGTTATTCTACTGAGAGTGGGAGGAAGAAGAGTAGGATTCATGGTAGATAGCGGTGCAACTTCAAGTGTGTTAAGTAAAGATTTATACAAGGGACCATTGAGAAAATCTGAGCCCTCTATGGGAATTAATGGGGTTTTAACAAAAACTTTCAAAACTGACTCACTACCACTTGAGACCATGGACAAGGAGTACATCACAGACCATGCCTTCAGCATTATACCAGATTGCCCTGTCAGCCTGTTAGGGAGAGATTTGTTCATTAAGCTTGATTTACAAGTGTCAGCCAAAAATCAGGGCATAAGAGTACACTCAGATCTCATTCCAATCTCTACACCAGTACCACTGATTCTTGCAAACATACAGGACCACCCAGAACTCAACAACATCAACCCTGCATTATGGTCTTCAAATGAATATGACACGGGGTTCATAGATTGCACACCTTACAAGGCTACTGTGATATCAGGTGTCCTCTCAGTGTTCCAGAAACAGTACCCGTTGTCCACAGAAAAAATTGAGGGCTTGAGGCCAATGATCGAAGAGTTTTTAAAGGAAGGCATCCTGGAAGAGGTGATTTCACCCTTCAGCACTCCCATAAATCCTGTGGCAAAAGCAGATGGTTCAATTCGCTTTGTGCAGGATTTAAGGGAAATCAACAACATCATTGTGCCCATAGCCCCTATTGTACCTGACATTACTCAGTTGCTATCTGCCATTCCAGCAGACGCTGTTTGGTTCAGTGTGATAGATCTGAAAAATGCATTCTTTTCTATCCCAATTGACAAGAAGACCAGACTACTTTTTGCTTTTTCCTTCGAGGGGCGACAACTAACCTGGGCAAGAATGCCACAGGGATATGCTGATTCACCTGTAGTGTTCAGCATTGTCCTCCAAATGACTTTAAAACCATGGCACCCCCCCCAAGGTTCCGTGTTGTTGCAATACGTGGATGATTTACTGTTGTGCAGTATGTCAGTGGAGGCCAACATTGAGGATGGTATATCACTGTTACAATGGTTTTTTGAATGTGGACACAAAGTGTCATTAGGGAAAATGCAATGGTGTAAACAGCAAGTCGAATACTTGGGGTTTGTCCTGACAAAGGGGGAAAGGAGGATCAGTCCAGGGAGAGTTCAGTCTGTAGCGGGATTGGTCACCCCGCACTCCAAGAAGGAAATGCTATCCTTCCTTGGAATGATAAACTACTGCAGACAATGGATACCAGACTGTTCCTACCATGATAATATCTTGAGACAGGCAACACTGCAGGACAAACCTGATTTAATAAGATGGTCTTCAGAAATGTACAATGCATTTGATTATCTGAAATGTTCATTAATGTCAAGTCCAGGATTGGGCCTCCCTGACTACAAACTGCCCTTCCACATGTTTGCACGACAAAACTGTAAAACCATGGCGGGCGTGCTGACACAAGAACATGGAGGCAAGTTGCGCCCATGTGCATTTTTCTCGAAGGTAATGCCCACCTCTGTCCAAAGGATGCCGGCATGTCTGCGTTCTCTTGCAGCCTGTGCTATGATGGTAGAGTTGGCAACTCCTTTTACAATGGGACATTACACCATTTTGCACACCACACATGATGTTGAAGGCCTACTCAAGGGCATCCACACACAACACATGTCTGCACAAAGGCTTTCAGGATATGAGGTACTACTGCTCAGTGACCCTTCAATCGAAATCAAGTATGCTTCCCACACCTCAGGACCAGCACCAATACTGAATGCTCTTTTAGGCCTTAAAGGACAGGAAGATTGCCTCACAGATACACATGATTGCTTACAGGTCCTGGAACACGAAACTTCTCCAAGACATGATTTGTTATCCACACCCATTATAGGTGCTCCAGAGGTTTTTGTAGACGGTTCATGCACCAGACCAGATGACACCAGTTACTGTACAGGCTACGCCATTGTCATGCTCCCAGATGTTGTACTAGAGGCAAAGCCCATAAAGTTTCAGTCTGCACAGGCAGCTGAACTCATTGCCCTTACCAGGGCATGCATTCTACATGCTGAAAAACCAGTCACCATTTATACTGACAGTAGGTACGCACATGGGGTAGTGTGGGATCATGGAATGATTTGGCACAGAAGAGGTTTCACTGCAGCAGATGGTAAACGCATCTCACACTCACAGTTGGTCGCAGATCTACTTGAAGCCATCAGATTGCCTTCACAATTGGCAATTATCCACTGCAAGGCACACACCAATGTTAAGGATCATGTCTCACAGGGCAATGCGCTGGCAGATAGGGAGGCGAAACGAGCGGCCGACTACAGCCCCTCAGGTCCATGTAAACATTGGGAGATGCCATGTTTGGCACCTCCAACCCTTGAGATGTCACAAATGCTTACCGATCTTCAAAGATACGCCACTGAACAGGAACGGCAAGACTGGTGTTATCCAGTATTGCAGAAAAATTCTAAGACAGAATTACTCTGCAAAGAGGGGAGACCATGCATTCCCCAACACAGTGCTTCCATCTTCATAGCACATTTCCATGGAGCAGGACATAACAGCATACAGACAACTCAGTCATTGTTGAGTCAAAATTTTTACATTACTGACATCAAAAAGTTAGTAACAGAATATGTACACAGGTGCATTACATGTTTGAGGAACAACCCCAACAACCCCTTGAAGGTAGTCCATCAACACCTTGACTATCCCACTACTCCATTCACCCATTTACAGGTAGACTTCACACATATTCCCAAAACTCATGGTAGACAGGAATATGCTTTGGTGATTGTTGACATGTTCTCCAGATGGCCTGAAGTATTCCCCACCAAATCAGAGGATGCTAAAACAACAGCAAGGATACTTACTCAACAAATCATTCCTAGGTGGGGATGCCCTCTGATGATTGAATCTGACCAAGGGCCAGCATTCACCTCCAAACTCAACAAGGAAATTGCTAAATTACTACATATAGAATGGAAATTTCACATTCCATATCACCTGCAAAGTTCTGGCATTGTGGAACGCATGAACAGGACTATCAAAGATAAATTGAGGAAGGCCACTGCAGGTACTTTTGAAAAATGGAAAGAGATCCTACCCATAAAACTTGCAGAAATAAGGATGACACCTAATAAGAGGTTAGGGTTATCACCATTCGAGATACTCATGGGAAGGCCTTTCCTCACCCCCTGGGCAAGACGCCCAATGATAGTGCAGGAAGGTGATCTTGATTTAATAAGGGAAGAATATGTCACCAAATTGATACAGGTTCTTAATAAAACTGAGAAAAAAGTTGCTTGTAAGTCTCCCTCTCTTCCACAGGAACCCACCCACCCATACAGGGTGGGGGATGAGGTAGTGATCAAAACACTGAAGAAAGGAAAATCCCAAGGTGACTTCGCATATGGCCCACCCACTACCGTGGTTGCAGTGACCAGAACAGCTGTGCTGACTGAACAATCTCCAACTTGGATCCACGCCACCCGAGTGAAGCTTGTGAGAAAAAGAGAGGAGGCAGGAACGGAGGCAGACAGCCTTGGCCTTGAAGAAGGACAAGAGGTACTAACGGGGGCAGACAGCCCTGACCTCCAACATGATGAGCTCCTCACTCCTTTCTGGGATATGGTTGAATGTACTGACTAAGATTGCTTCAATAATCTTGTTGATTTTACCAATTAGTAGTAAGGGAGAAGTAGCCGCAACTAGCAAGGGCGGCGTCATCACTTTTTGGTATAATTCATCTAACACTCACGTAGCCACCTACACCTTTTGCCTTTGTGATATCTTGAAAACATGTTCATATTATAACTATTGTTCCAACGACTATGTAGAAGGACAGGCCTATATATGTGTAACAGACTCATACTGGGGAAAAGGTTGTGGATACTGGGGATCAGTGGGATGTAATACAGGGACAGAATGGGGATATAAACCAGAAAGTGCCCTCAAAAGGAGGGATAAAAATTCTAAGTCCCTTTTGACTAGAATGACACTCCTTGAGAGAGGGACGTGTTATGTTGACACCTCTTCAGTCTATCATTGCAAAAAAAGGTCAGCGGAAATGAAGATTGTATTGACAATAGACAACCCTGGTAAATATGATGAAGGAGATTATGTATTGGGATGGTACTTCCATAACATGTGGGGAGCTGAGACTTCTCAGGTAACACAAATGTTCAAACTTAGAGATATGTATAAGTCTAAGGAATACCAGCCCATCACAGGTGTCCCCAAAAACCCACTAGCCCCGCATATAGTTTCTCTAAAAAACCTAAGGGCCATATCTAATCCCACATATGAGGATACTTTGGCCATGGGGACGGGTTTTTCTGATGTTAATTTGTGGCTGGAGTGGATGAAGTATAGTGCAGCCTCTGTGAATAAAAGTAACTGTTACATATGCGGTGCTGCCAAGCCACACCTAGGTACCGTACCCCTAGTGTTACCAGAAAGTGTTGAAGAATGTTTTTTGACTCTTTTTGTTAATATGTCTTATAACCACAGTGCATGTACAGAATGGAAATCAAAATACCCTCTTTTGTTAAAAAATCCTCGCCCAGGGACAGGTATCCAGGTAACTACACATGTTACAAAGGGAGTACACATGGGAGGAATGTACAGAATTTCACCAAAGGTTATTGTCACAAATACAGCAATCTGAACATATCCCTCACTCAGAACCAAGTGTACTCCATAGGAGATGTGTACTGGATCTGTGGAGATGGAAAAATAAGATCCAGATTGGAAGGTGCCTGGAAAGGTGAATGTGCGCTTGCCAAAGCTATAATGAACATGCACATTTTTACTGAATCAGATATTATAGACAAAGGGGTGCTAAAGAGAAACAAAAGAAGCGCCCCCCTTTCAAGTTTTGATCCCCATGTGTATATAGATGCAATAGGTGTTCCAAGAGGGGTCCCAGATGAGTTCAAAGCTAGAGATCAAGTAGCCGCCGGATTTGAATCAATATTTCCCATCATTACTGTGAATAAAAATGTGGATTGGATAAATTACATATACTACAATCAGCAAAGGTTTGTAAACTATACCAGAGATGCATTTCTAGGGGTAGCAGAAGAACTACAAGCAGACTCAATCATGACATTCCAGAATCGAATGGTGTTGGATATGATTCTTGCAGAGAAGGGCGGAGTGTGCCGAGTATTGACTGATCCAACCTCCTGCTGCACATACATACCAAATAATACTGGCCCCACTGGTAAGGTCACAATAGCTATAAAAAAGCTTGAAGATCTGTCAGTAGAACTGAAAAAGAACTCAGGTATAAATGATCCATGGGATCAATACTTTGGGTGGTTCACAAATTGGAAACAAGGTCTCATGCAACTAGGGATTGTCATACTAATAGTAATTGTAGTAATAGGTGTAGTAGCATTATGTGTTATTCCCTGTGTGAGACGAATGCTAGAAAAAGGGCTCTCTAATATGTCATTATATCAGACTACTGTACCCCAGGAGGATCGAAGCCCAGATGGGTATAAGAATTACCTAATATCGTATAGAGAGAAAAAGGACAAGAAAGGAAAGAACCATGTAGTGTGATCCACTAAAGGTTCTTAAGAGGGGATTTGAAAGGAATCCATGTTCTTTATTATGTCAAAATCAATTCTGCTTTTTGCTGAAGTTTTATTTCTATGTTAGGTACTAATTCTGATTGCTGTGAAACTAATATACTGTAAGGTTTCTATTCTCTGTAACCCTGAATCTTATCTCTTTGGCACTACTCCCGGACAATATTCCTAATATGGAAGTTCCGTTTTTGTTTCTCTTTCTGTAAACGTAGAATGAAACGTGTTAATGTGATAGGTTAAATACATAACATACGATGATGCTAATAAAGAGGGTAAAGCCCCCTCTATATAACCTGTGTGCATTAAAAATAAACCTTAGAGTGTTCATTCAGTACATCACTGTTGCGTCTTTCGTTACCTACTGAGTGAAGCGCTCTCCTGACGTCAGAAAAGGACTCAAACCAAGCCGATACTAGAAGTTTGGTGCCAGGGGTACCAAGTGGGACTCAGAGATTCCTATCAACATCCAGTGTACTTTTTCCGTAGTTGGTGTCCGCTGCGGACAGTGACATTAGCTGCGCTACATCTTCTGTGTAACGTGTGCACATCCAAAAAATATCAGTGACATCTAGTGTACTTTTTCCGCAGACGGTGTCCGCTGCGGATAGTGACATTATCTTCAGTATTTCTCCTGTGTAACATTTCCACATCCCAAATACCTGTGACATTCCCTATAATTTTTTATTGGCCTCTAGTGACAGCATTGACATTATCTGCGGTATATCTTCTGTGTGACGTTTCCAAATCCCAATCACCTTTTTTAATTTTTTTGCGCATACACTTACAAATCCTACGCTACTGTATGTGTGACATACTTTCAGGCATATATTACATTTAATTTGAAAAAGGCGAGCAGTAAGGGACAGGGAAGTGTCAGTAACGCTGATGGTGCACGCAGAGGCCGTGGCCCTGGGCACATTGAAACTATGCCTGCTGCCAGAGCACAATAAAAAAAATCATCCACAATACCTAGCTTCATGTCCCAGTTTGCAGGGCGGCACAGGATACTACTCTCGAAGTCACACAAGTGCGACCAGGTGGTCAGTTGGATTGCAACAGATAATGCTTCCAGTCGGTTAAGCACCACCCTGTCTTCCACCAAGTCCAGTCTCAGTAGCCAAGAGTCTGGTCAACACATTCCTAACCCTGATCCTCCTTCCTCCCACCATGGAGAGTCTTGCCAAACAAGTGATCCCACACTCGGATGTTTCGAGGAGCTCTTTTCAGTGCCATTGCTTCATTTGGACCTCTCGACAAGCCCGCTTGAAGAGGGACATGAGATCTTGTGCCCTGATTCCCAAACTCTTGAGCGTCCAAAGTCACATGATCAACCACATGGCATCAAAGCACCATAATAGGTGGGCCCAACGCCTGTGTGTGTGCGGGTCACACCACTGCCTCCTCTTCCCCTGTGTTACATGCTGACCAATCCCCTGTCGAAGGCGCAGACCCGGATGCCTCCTGCCCTGCAACTGGACCTTTGCAAGCACCATTAATGACCACATCCACTTCCATGTCCCAATACAACGTACAAATGTCCTTACCCCAAGCATTTGAACGCAAGCGCAAATACCCAGCCACGCACCCACAAGTCATAGCACTAAATGCGCAAATTTCCAAATAACTGGCCCTGTAAATTGTGGACACTGAGGCTTTCTGCAGCCTGATGTCGGCGGCCGCCCCTCGTTACGCAGTCCCCAGATTTCACTATTTTTCACGGTGTGCCATGCCCACTTAACACCAGCATATGTACCGTAACATCACCCGTGCCCTGACCAACGCAGTTACTGGGAAGGTCCACTTAACCACTGACAAATGGACAAGTGCTTTCGGCCAGGGACGCTACATTTCCCTGACGGCACACTGGGTGAACGTTGCGGTGCTGGTAGCGAGTAGTACCCTGGGATGGCACAGGTTCTACCGACGCCAAGGATTGCGGGCCATAATTCATCAGGGTTTCCGCCACCACCTACTTTAGTGGCTCCAACCCCCACTTCTCCTCCTCCGCCTCCTCCTCCACTTCCAAATCAGAATTATCCTCTTGCAGCACCAGTCAGCCAACAGTCGGTAGCTGTAAGCAGTGTAGCACTGCAGTCGGGAAGCGTCAACAGGCCGTGCCTAAGCTGATCTGCTTAGGTCACAAACAGCACACTGCTGCAGAGCTGTGGCAGGGGATAAGTGACCAGACTGAGCTGTGGCTCTCGCCTCTCAACCTACAACCAAGCATGGTTGTGTATGATAATGGCCATAACTTTGCCTGAGCTACTGGTGAAGGTGCACCGCGTGTGTGCCCATTTCCACAAGTCATCGACAGCTTCCTCCAGTCTGTCAATGCTGCAGCAGCGCTTACAATTGCCAGCTCGCCGACTGTTGTGCGACGTGAGCACGTGATGGAACTCTACATTCCACATGTTGGCCAGGCTTTGTGAGCAGCAGAGGGCAGTAGTGGAATACCAGCTGGTTATTGCATTTCCAGTCAGCATTCACTCTTCACAAGCGAGGAGTGGGCATGGATGTCTGACCTCTGTGAGGTTTTAAGACACTTTGAGAAATCAACACAGATGGTGAGCGGCGATAACGCTATTATCAGCCTCACCATCCCATTTCTGTGTCTACTCAAACGCTCGCTGCTCACAATTAAAGCCGACGCTTTGCATGTGGAAGAGTTGAAAATGGGGAAGGACATTACACAGGGTGATAGCCAGACCACCCTCAGTTCGTCTTCTCAGTGCAAATTGGATGATGATGAGGAGAAGGAGCAGGAGACGGTTCCCTCTACTACAGAGGATAGTACCCATGGAAGTTTAATTCCATCTGTTCAGCGTGGATTGGCAGATGAAGAGGATGAGGAGATTGAGAGTCATCCTACTGATGATGACAGCGAAGTCTTGCCTGTTGGGACTCTGGCACACATGGCTGACTTTATGTTAGGCTGCCTTTCCTGCGACCCACATGTTTTACACATTTTGGATAACACTGATTACTGGTTGTTCACCCTTCTTGACCCCCACTACAACTTCTCATCTGTCATTCCTGTGATTGAGAGGATGAGCAAAATAGTGCAATATCAGAAAGTCTTGTGGAAAAATTGCTCCAAAAATTTCCAGCTGACAACGCTGGCGGCAGAATACGTAGTTCCTTGGGCAACTGAGGGGAGACGAGGGGAACACAGCAGTTCCAACAGAGGCAGGGGAACACTCTCAAAGCCTGGGACAGTTTCATGACACCCCGCCAGCAACCTCACCCTGATGTGTGGCCTAGTGTCACAAGGAGGAAAAAATTTTGAAAGATGGTGAAGGAGTAGATAGCAGACCGTGTCAACGTCCTAAATGATCCCTCTGTGCCTTACAACTACTGGGTGTCCAAGCTGGACACATGGCACGAACTGGTGCTCTACGCCTTGGCGGTGCTGGCCTGCCCTGCCACCAGCGTTTTGTCAGAGCGGGTATTTAGTGCTGCTGGGGGCATAATAACGGATAAGCGCATCCGCCTGTCAACTGAAAATGCTGACTGGTTGACTCTTATAAAAAAAAAAGAATAAGGCCTGGATTGCCCCTGACTTCTCTACTACACCAGAGTAAAGCGGCTGAACATAATGGCACTTTAAATGTGTTTTTTATAGTGCACTGTATTCCCATGCACCCCTTCCACCACAAAAAAGGGTATATGGTTCAATCTTCCTTTTCTCGTCCTTATCGTCGTCCTCTTCCATCATATCAACATTAGTCTGCCCTCGCTCCTAATGTTGTAGAGGGTCAGCTCACCTGCTGGCCCTCGCACATAATGTTTTAGAGGGTCAGCTCACCAGCAGGCCTTCACCTGCAATCTTTTAGAGGGTCAGCTCACCAGCAGGCCTTCACCTGCAATCTTTTAGAGGGTCAGCTCACCTGCAGGCCCTCACATATAATGTTTTGGATGGTCATCTCACCAGCAGGCCCTCACCTACAATCTTTAAGAGGGTCAGCTCACCAGCAGGCCCTCACCTACAATCTTTTAGAGGGTCAGCTCACCTGTAGGCCCTTGCATAAAATGTTTTAGAGGGTCAGCTCACCGGAAGGCATTCACCTACAATCTTTTAGAGGGTCAGCTTGCCTGCAGGCCCTCGCATATAATGTTTTGGAGGGTCAGCTCACCAGCAGACCCTCACCTACAATCTTTAAGAGGGTCAGCTAACCTGCAGGCCCTTGCATGTAATGTTTTAGAGGGTCAGCTCACCAGCAGGCCCTCACCTGCAATCTTTTAGAGGGTCAGCTCACCTACAGGCCCTTGCATATAATGTTTTTAGGGTCAGATCACCAGCAGGCCCTCAACCATAATGTTTTACATGGTCAGCTCACCAGCAGGCCCTCACCTACAATCTTTTAGAGGGTCAGCTCACTTGTAGGCCCTCACATACAATCTTTTAGAGGGTCAGCTCACCTGCAGGCTCTCGCCTACAATCTTTTAGAGGGTCATCTCACTTGCAGGTCCTCGCATATAATGTTTTAGAGGCTCAGCTCACCAGCAGGCCCTGACTTACAATCTTTTACAGGGTCAGCTCACCTGTAGGCCCTTGCATGTAATGTTTTAGATGGTCAGATCACCAGCAGGCCCTCACCTAGAATCTTTTAGAGGGTCAGCTCACCAGCAGGCCCTCGCATGTAATGTTTTTGAGGGTCAGCTCACCAGCAGGCCCTCAACCATAATGTTTTACAGGGTCATCTCACCAGCAGGCCCTTACCTACAATCTTTTAGCTTTTAGAGGGTCAGCTCACCTGCAGGTCCTCGCATATAATGTTTTTGAGGGTCAGCTCACCAGCATGCCCTCAACCATAATGTTTTATAGGGTCAGCTCACCAGCAAGTTCTCGGCCATAATATTTTCAATGGTTAGCTTAGCAGCAGGCTCTCACCCATAATTTTTCGATGCTCAGATCAGCAGCACGCACGCCCCTAATGTTTTAGATAGTCGTCTCAGCAGCAGACCCTCACCCCTAATGTTTTAGATGGTCATCTCAGAAGCAGGCCCTCGCCCGTAATCTTTTAGAGGGTCACCAGCAGGCCCTTGCTCCTAATGTTTTTGAGAATCACCAGCAGGCCATCAATCTTAATTTTTCAAGGGTGTATGATGCCCTCTTTTATGTGTAATAAAGGGTGTATTGGAGTGCCAATTCCTTGTAATTTTTTGAAGCCCTTTCACTTAGTGCATATGCTTTATGAGTGTAGGAATCCCACTACCTGAACAATTGTACCACAATGTGAATGAGGCCATCCATTACGTGATATACAGGTTGTATCAGAGTGACTCTTCCTTGTAATTTTTGGCAGCATTTGCACTTTATATACAAGTAAATATATAGGAAATTATGTTTCCTAACAATGTTTCCTCTAAAATCGATTTTATCTTTGGTTTTGTGCATATTATTATCAGTCTGTAAAAGTGGCGTACTACTCGGACAACATCGTTCCCAGCAGCGACCTGGGAGTCCAAGATGCATCTAGACATCCCTATGCTGTTCCGAAACCATTTCGGTGGTGTTTCCATAAATTTCGGACCTTTTCCTATTAACCAGACACCCTCCCCTCTTCAGAGCAGGGGGTGCCTGGTTTAATGCTCGGGTTCTCCCATTGACTTCCATTGTGCTTGGGTGTTCGATAGAGCACCTGAGCATCCCGAGGTGTTAGACCCGAGCACCCGAACACCCAAGCACTTTGGTGCTCGATCAACACTAGATGCGACAAAGTGGTAAAATTTGCTGATAATATGGTGGTGGTGTGCCTAATTCAGGAGAACAATTAGAGCCTCTACTTGTAGGAAGTGGAGAAATTGTTCTATTGGTGCCAGGCTATTAAGCTCTCTTTAAATGTGAATAAAACAAAGAAAATGATGACTGATTTTAGCAGATCTAACGCTATTCCCTAGTAAAGATCAGGGGTGTAAAGGTGGAAAGATTATGCAGTTCTAAATATTTTAGAGTCTATATAGCTAAAGGCCTTACATGGACATTAAATAAGGTGATTATGAATGCAAGACTTTGACTATGTTTTCTGGGCCAACGTGCCAATTTCAGGGTGTCCAAATGAATGCTGAAAGCCTTTAAAGGGAACCTGTCACCCCGATTTTCACCTGTTATCTACAGCAATTCATACGCAGTGCTGCATATAAGGAGTCCTGATCACAATTTTTTTTTTCCTATTGACCATGGTTCCCCCACTGTCAGCACTAAAATCTGAACTGAAATACATAGTCTGGACTGCTGTGCTGTTCTAACATAATGGATAGGACTCATGTGAGCATGCACAGCAGTCTGGACAATATACACTGCTCAAAAAAATAAAGGGAACACAAAAATAACACATCCTAGATCTGAATTAATTAAATATTCTTCTGAAATACTTTCTTTTTTACATAGTTGAATGTGCTCACAACAAAATCACACAAAATAAAAAAATGGAAATCAAATTTTTTAACCCATGGAGGTCTGGATTTGGAGTCACCCTCAAAATTAAAGTGGAAAAACACACTACAGGCTGATCCAACTTTGATGTAATGTCCTTAAAACAAGTCAAAATTAGGCTCAGTAGTGTGTGTGGCCTCCACGGGCCTGTATGACCTCCCTACAATGCCTGTGCATGCTCCTGATGAGGTGGCGGACAGTCTCCTGAGGGATCTCCTCCCAGACCTGGACTAAAGCATCTGCCAACTCCTGGACAGTCTGTGGTGCAACGTTGGTGGATAGAGCGAGACGTGATGTCCCAGATGTGCTCAATTGGATTCAGGTCTGGGGAACGGGCGGGCCAGTCCATAGCATCAATGCCTTCGTCCATTACTGACTCAATGCCAAACCGGTCATGCTGGAGGATGTTGCAGGCAGCAGAACGTTCTCCACGGCGTCTCCAGACTCTGTCACATCTGTCACGTGCTCAGTGTGAACCTGCTTTCATCTGTGAAGAGCACTGGGAACCAATGGCGAATTTGCCAATCTTGGTGTTCTCTGGCAAATGCCAAACGTCCTGCACGGTATTGGGCTGTAAGCACAACCCTCACTGTACAAAGAGCCCCGCAAGGGCGGAAAGGGCATACCGGACCTGCCCACCTTATTGCGGATCGCCTTTGTTTGTGACAGCGTTCGCCGGACTCTGAGAACTGCCAACGGCTCTGCGGGCAAGGCTATGTCTCGCTTTTTCCTCCTGCCCCTCTGGAGGGGTCTGGGCTGGGACAAGTGGGACAGCTCCATCCCTTACAACTGGCACGCTCCCTGGTTCTACAGGGACGTCGTCAGGTTTGTGAGGGAACACCAGCTGGAGGGCCTTAAACCCGACTTGTGGAAGCCAAAAACTATCCGCAAACTCATCAGAGCAAAGGATGTGGTCGAGTCAGTTCCAGGGATCCATGACGACACCATAGAGACAGTTTGGACTAATGTGTCGTCAAACAGGTTGACCAACGGGCATAAGGACTTGTCATGGATGGCCATTCAGGGCGGTCTGCCAATACGGTCATTTATGCATACCCGCAATCTGTGCAAAACCCGGTACTGCCCCAGGTGCCCTTTCGTGGAGGAAACATCTTATCACCTGTTTTGGGAGTGCCGCTTTGCACAGCGCCTGTTGGACGCCCTGGAACATGAACTCAAAGACTCTGTGCCCAGGAACAGCCTGCAATGCACTTCGGTGCTGTATGGACTGTTTCATGGGATTCATACTGTTGGAGCCATCCAGGAGGCCTGGCGCCTTATGAACTGTTTTAAGGACGCTATTTGGTTTGCTAGGAACCGGCTCATTCTCAGGAGGGAGAACAAGTCCGTCCTGGACTGCCGCAGACTTATCCATAGTATGCTGCAGGACTACAACATCTTGGACGTCGACGAAGAAGAAGAGGACTAAACCCCTCTCCTTCCCCCTCTCCCCCCGTTTGTATTTGTCTTCTCAATAAAGCTAAGGGCACGTGACCCCCCCCTACCCCCCCCTCCTTCCCACCTCCCCTTCCCCTCATCACTGTCTAAATGCTTTGTTGGAAGGTTTTGTGATTGAATAGGTATGCTAGTGTAGCATTCATTGCAATGTATAGTGTGGGTTAGCCCGTGCTTTACATAACAATGCCATGCTCGCAAAGACGATTGTAAGTAATTTATTATGTACTGATTCATGGCCTGCGCTGCGTCACAGTACTAATGTATGTAAGTATGATGAGTGATTGTAATAAAGACGTTTCAATCAAAAAATCTGTTCTTATCAGTTTAATATCTGATACGTCCCCTATCTGGGGACCATATATTAAATGGATTTTTCGAACAGGGAGATGGAAAAAGAGCTTGCTCTGTCCACTCCACGCATTGACCTGGTATTGCAGTACCTCCAGGACCGGTGCACCCCTTCTAATCCAGTATGAAATTGATTGTAAGCATCCTTCCTTCCAGCAAGCAAGTGGAAAGTTGTGTGTGTCCTGCCTCCTTCAGCTTTTCCTCTGTCTGCCCAGTCAGTGCAGTGTTGCTTTTTGCATATAATACCTGCATCTAGTCTGTCAATCTCCTAATTGCATCAGCTGTTGGTTAGTTCCAGCACCAAGCAACCCAGCCAGCCAGTCTCCTCACACCCTGGATCCAATTAAGACTGATGATTGGTTAATTGGCTTATCACCTGAATGAATTGTTTTGAAAAAAAAAAAAAACTCTGGCGAGCACATGGAGGGCTGTGCGGCCCTCCAAAGAAATGCCACCCCACACCATTACTGACCCAATGCCAAACCGGTCATGCTGGAGGATGTTGCAGGCAGCAGAATGTTTTCCACAGCGTCTCCAGACTCTGTCACGTCTGTCACATGTGCTCAGTGTGAACCTGCTTTTATCTGTGAAGAGCACAGGGCACCAGTTTTCTGGCAAATGCCAAACGTCCTGCACGGTGTTGAGCTGTAAGCACAACCCCCACCTGTGGACGTCGGGCCCTCATATCACCCTCATGGAGTCTGTTTCTGACCGTTTGAGCAGACACATGCACATTTGTTGCCTGCTGGAGGTCATTTTGCAGGGCTCTGGCAGTGCTCCTCCTGTTCCTCCTTGCACAAAGGCGGAGGTAGCGGTCCTGCTGCTGGGTTGTTGCCCTCCTACGGCCTCCTCCACATCTCCTGATGTACTGGCCTGTCTCCTGGTAGCGCCTCCATGCTCTGGACACTACGCTGACAGACACAGCAAACCTTCTTGCCACAGCTCGCATTGATGTGTCCTCCTGGATAAGCTGCACTACCTGAGCCACTTGTGTGGGTTGTAGACTCTGTCTCATGCTACCACTAGAGTGAAAGCACCGGCAGCATTCAAAAGTGACCAAAACATCAGCCAGGAAGCATAGGAACTGAGAAGTGGTCAGGTCACCACCTGCAGAACCACTCCTTTATTGGGGGTGTCTTGCTAATTGCCTATAATTTCCACCTGTTGTCTATCCCATTTGCACAACAGCATGTGAAATTGATTGTCACTCAGTGTTGCTTCCTAAGTGGACAGTTTGATTTCACAGAAGTGTGATTGACTTGGAGTTACATTGTGTTGTTTAAGTGTTCCCTTTATTTTTTTGAGCAGTGTATTTAAATGTAGCTCTGAGAGCTGACATCGGGGGAATGGGGACAGTAGGGAAAAAAAATAGTGATCTGGAATTCATATCTGCAGTAGCACTCATGTATTACTGTAGATAATGGTTGAGGTAACAGATTTCCTTTAATACAGGCATAAATGAGAATTTCTTGATCAGTCATATAACAACTTGATTCAGAAATGTTACAATAAAGGATCACAAAGCACTGGCCAGAGAAATACGATCTGCAATGTTCTCTCCCTGCCCTGAACAATATTTATGATCACTGGGTAAGATCTAGGGCAAAAGGATAATTAAAGATCCTATTTATCCATACCATAACCTATTCATATTGCTGAGGTCAGGCAGAAGATACTACAGTTCGACAGTGAAAACTGAGGTTTAGAAAGGATTTCTTTCCGTTGCCTGTAAGAATGCTTAGCAATGTATAACAAACTGGGTTGACGAACACTAGAAGTTAAAAGGATGACACTCCCGGAATATTGACACATATATGTTTTATATCTGCTGCTCGAGGGGGAAGCAGAAAACATTTCACTGCCATTGTTTCTTGTATATTGTGTATGTGATGACTAATAAACTTGGTACTTGTTATATTTTGGGGAATGCAGGCAGTACTAAAACAGACATTTCAGGAAAGATAACAGGTTCTCTTTAACCTGTCTACTAATCATCCACAAACATGTCCATTAATGCAGAAAAGGGCAATTCTATTTTGAACAGTGTTGAGAGGGAGGGCCATTTCTGAGGGCTATTGCTTGAGCTACAATTGAGCTAAAGCCATGATCTTGGTCTTGTTTTAAAGCTGAATATTAGGACAGGATATAATAGCAATAGAATAGTGATGCTATCTCTCATATAACCAGATGTAAGTCCCAGTGTAAGCTGCATAAACCTGCAACTCTTACTCCCGACCTGATTTCTAAAGGCCATATCTCTGATTTTGTGGCAGCTAGCAATGTGTTGTTAGTCTTGTTTTAAAGCTTAGAATGTCAAGACCACTTTTTTAGTCTAAGGTATTCCAGGTTAAAGCAGTCTCAGCTCAGCCAGTGCGAAGGAGGAGAGGGGATCTGTGAAGGACATGATGAAAGGAGTAGAGGAAAGGCTTCTTGCAAGTTATCAACACCCATCAATTAAAGAGCATAATCTGATGGCATCAGATAAGTTGCACCAAACACTTGTGCCCTCGTACACAAACATAAAAGTTTATATTTACATAGTGACAAGCCAATTAATTCTAAAATAATCAGATTTGTCATGAATTTCACAAAAATTCTTCTGCCAAATAAGTGCAAAGTTATGGAGATTCCATTTGGACGAATCATGTTGAATGGCACTTGCCATTTTACAGGATCACATTACCTAGGGAGGGACCTGGCCAGCAGGCTTGCCCATAATGCTTTGCAGGCAGCTTAACAGCCAATCAGGCAGTAACTTATTAACTGTGCTATTAGGCTGTGTGTTAGGTGTGAAGCACAGACACCATTATGAGCTCAGACTCTGATGTAAGAGGACGTGTCTGCCTTTTCTGGGACAAACACCAATTACAGATACAAGCCAGATCTGATGGCACAGTGTGTTTTTAAACAGGCTGTTTGTTAACACTGTCAACCATGTGTTTACCCATAGCTATATATGTCAATATCACTGTTTACTATTGCTGTCATTGCGATAAGAATCTTAAAAAGGAAAGGGGGAGAGAGAGAACAATTAGAAGTAAAAAAAAAAAAAAAAGAAAGACTGGAGAAAAAATTATGAGTCTTAGAAGACCTCATAGTGGCATATACAAATTTTCAGGCCAATTGGAGAACTTTTGATTTGGTTAGATCGATTAGGACCCTAATCAAATATTTTGACTGACTAGTTAGAATCGGCTCAAAATACATTTTAAGCAATTTGCTTATCTCTATATTAACACTGTCCCTATCCTGTCCATACTCAATCTTTACTGTAAAATATACAGACCGCTTCTCTAAAGATATCTGTGATAATAGCAATATGTTTATCTTTCTTTTTAAATATCTATGAAAAACATTTCTGATAATCAGGAATTTTCATTCACCGACTTTCTCCACAAAATTATTGTTTTCAATTAGTTTTAGAAAAAATACCAGTATGACAAACCAGTGTAAGTTGGGGTCATGCATAGGGTTGCATAGAACACAGGCAACACTGATATAGTTTTACAGCATTTTTCCGAGCTTTGTGGTTATTTGCTTCTCCATAAGAGCTCATTCGATTACACCCGTCTCCACATTATGCTTTTGCCTGCATTTTATTTTTAAAAAAATGATGCAAAACTCTAATTATGAACAAACAATTGATTTCAAATAACACACTTGTTAAACCACCCCCAAAATCAAATGTCCTTATTAGGCTACTTTCACACTCACGTTTTGTGCGGATCCGTCCAGATAATGCAACCGTCTGCATCCGTTCTGAACGGATCCGTTTGTATTATCTTTAACATTGCCAAGACGGACCCGTCATTAATTCCATTGAAAGACAATGGGGGACGGATCCGTTTTCTATTGTGCCAGATTGTGTCAGTGAAAACAGATCAGTCCCCATTGACTTACAATGTGTGCCAGGACGGATCCGTTTGCCTCAGTTTCATCAGACGGGCACCAAAACCCTGCAAGCAAAGTGGGATGGAGACTGAACTGATGCAAACTGATGCATTCTGAGTGGATCCTTTTCCATTCAGAATGCATTAAAATGCAAAATGATCAGTTTTGGACCACTTGTGAGAGCCATGAACGTGTGAAAGTAGACTTACCTGTGCAAACTTAGCCAGTATTATTTGTTGGGAAAGAGGCTTAACCCTAGATATTCTGCATCCTTAATGACCCACACTAAAACTTGATACATTACTTATGGGTCGCAAAAAGCAAGGTAAAAAAATAAATATTCATCTAATCTACCAAAAATAAAACAGTAAACAATAAAAAAATAGTACTAATGAAAAGTACACACAGTCCAGCAAAAAATATAGTTATACTGTCCAGGTCTTGGAATGCCATAACAAATTATTTTGTACCAAAAAAAGGTGTTTTCATAATAAAAGTGTTATAACTAGGGATGAGTGAATTTCATATTTTAAAGTTTGTGTGCGGATTTTGTGTTGTGGTATTTACTGAATTGTGCTATGGATTCCGTTACCACAGACCATAACGCAATTCAATGATGGAATGCATAACAGAATGCCTTTAGAGGCATTCTGTTATTCATTCTGTCATAATAGAAGTCTATGGTCTGCATAACGGATCCGTCCGGTTTCCGTTATGCAGGAGAAGCATGATGGTGTTAAGACTAAAATGAGTTATTTCACTAAGGGGTTAAAGTGCACTTGTCATCTGACTTGCAACATCTATATTTGTTTAAGACATTAGGTTTACATCTACTATAAAAAAAAAAGGACATTTTCTGGGCAGTTTTTCCAATTTTTATGTGACTGTTGAAAGGTTGAGACAAGTATTTAACAATCCAGAGAGCATAATAACCCAATATTTGTTCAGTACTATTATTGTGACTAATTAAAAAATATACAAATACAAGATACTCATAAAAACAATACTCATAAAAATACCATATTTTATATGCTATGTTTTTCTGAATTACAGCCACACTCCTATCTATAATAGTTTAGTTTCTTCATCAGATTAAGGTGCGTATATGAATGTATATTTTCCCTGATTTTATTTTGTTGTTACTGTGTCCCAGACCTTCTTAATGTTTACCTCACTTTTATAGCCTATGAAATAAATGATCCCTTTTAACCAAAGGGAATGCACATTAGATGTTAATACAGTCTCCCTGTGTTCTTATGCTTCAGCTTGTCTCAATTTCCTTTACTACCGTGCAAGTGTGGTATAATCACAGAGGGGACATATGGTATCACCAAAAGGTGGGAGCATTCATATAATCTGCCATATGGCTCCTGCAATGCACTGAAATCATCTGCAAAACATCTTGTGGAGGAAAGCTGGTGGGAGGCATTCTGCTAACATTGGACATCTTATAGACATCTACAAACCGCAAGTAACAATTCCGTCTGTTTGTAATTTACTTGAACTTGTAAAAACCAAGAAAATGTCCTGTTGGTTAGATATTGTTGATTAATGAATACAGACAACAACGGAATATTATCACTAGGATATTTAGGGATACACTAGAACAAAATATGGGCTGACACAAAAAAAAGCCGGTATGGATAAGCTAGAGAATAACATAAGCAAATCCTAAATACATTTGCTATAACATTAATAAATACTGTAGCATTTAACACTGTAGTAAATTAGAGCTCAAGTTTAATTATAGTCTGCAGCACTGAAATCTGGCTTCTGTTTCCTCATTTTTAGGGCTCATGCACACAAACATATTTTTTGTCCACAATAGATCTGCATTTTTTGCGGGTCAGATGCCGACCCATTCACTTCAGTGGGGCCACAAAAGATGCGGACAGCACACCGTGTGCTATCCGTATCCGTATGTCCGTTCCATTGTATCCGCAAAAATATAGAACATGTCTTATTCTTGTCTGCAATACAGACAAGGATAGGACTGTTCTATTAAGGCCGGATGTTCCGCTGCACAAAATGTAGAATGCATACGGCCGGTATCCTTAATTTGCAACCCACAAAACAGGCAACAATCATGTGCATGAGCCCTAAGTGGTAGCAAGAAATGCAAGACACAAAAATAATAAAATATAGTGGTGATGACATGTTTTTAACTGATATTTCTATAAATTAAAGGATGTGTGGATTTTAATTTAAATATACATATACTTATAATCCATGTTAATACAGTACTTTATCCACCCCCTGTAACAAGAGATGAGTGTAGTTTTCAAAATTCGATTTAATCTCCTAGTCATATTTTTCCAAAAAATTCTCTTTGTTGCATTTTAATTTATGATGCAAATTAAATCAGGTCTGTCCCAGGCTACAAGTAAACTTTAGGGAGAATGTATCTTGGTTTATATTACTGTGTAGTGCAGCAACATGCATAGTTGGTATTTTCTGTTAGCTAAACATTTACTGTGTGTCATAATGACAGGCAGATTACATATATATATATATATATATATATATATATATATATATATATATATATGGAAAAAAATTACTAGCAGCACCACCAAGCCAAAAAGACAAGGTGAGAGGGTGCACTGTCCGAGTATGGTAACTGGTGCTTACCCACTAATACGAAATAAAGAAATCGGACTGCACTCCAGTTGAATCTTCAGTGAAAAAAGGATTTATTCACCCATAGGTGGCACAAGCGACGTCTCAAGCTTGAGAAAGGCTCATATGCGAGCCAAAACGTCGCTTGTGCCACCTATGGGTGAATAAATCCTTTTTTCACTGAAGATTCAACTGGAGTGCAGTCCGATTTCTTTATTATATATATATATATATATATATATATATATATATATATATATCTTGAGAAAAATAGGACTGCACTCCAGAAAAAAAGTGAAAAATAAGTGGAACTTTATTCACCCATGATATGGCAACTTTGCGACGTTTCGGCTCACAAGAGCCTTCTTCCAGCATAGAAACAGTGAAAATGACAACATATAAAGGCATGTCTCAAGTGACTAGCCAATCATACTGTGATTACAATCATGAATAAATTTAATACATATGATGCATATACAAAAATAAACAAAGTGCATGTGCATAAAGTGACATGTGCATAAGAGATCCGCATCACAAGAACAACGTCCCTGCTCATCGATCACATAAATATATAATATATAAGTAATATAAGTGTATAATAAAGTGAATAAGTATATCCGATGGAGATCATAGAAATCGCACCTCTAGATGAAATGGCGCCCGCATACACCATCATGTTTCATTGAGCGTCTCTATTCCTTCACTGCGCATGTCCAGATCCACGTCATCCTCTCTGTCATAGCGCTTTCATGTGACGCATGCGCTTCATCCTAGTTACACTGAAGGCACCATTTTGATAGAAGGCAACATTGCCCAATGGTTACATGAGTACCACTCGTGAATACCTTCAATGTACAAGACACTTTCCTGTATAATATATTAAGCCGCAGTAGGTACATCCTACATAAATCAGCATGTGAGGAAGGCGCCAGCTCTGCCGAGATGGATCCTACCCACTAGATGGCATGTGTCAGAGGGGGACACGTCAATGTACCCAGCCGGCACGGCCAAACTAATTGCTGAAAATAACGCAGCCATAAGATGAATTCTTAAAGGAAAGCATAGCAAAATAAAGAAAATTCTTTGAGGTGGTGGAGATACATAGATGACGTCTTCCTCCTATGGACTGGTACCGAAACACAGCTGGTTGAATTCCATGACTATCTTAATAGTATAGACGCTGATCTTCAGTACACTATATCCCACTCCAAAACTAATTTGTCATTTCTAGATACCAATGTGAAATTGGATGAAGGCCTAATTAGTACGGGCTTGTTCGTCAAATCGACTGATAGAAATACAATTCTACGATTTGAAAGCAATCACCCACGTAGCTTGATCAAACACCTCCCTCAATCTCAATTTAGTAAGAAGTGGCCAAAGGAGGAAAAAGGCGCTCATAGGGTGAGTAGGTTCAGAACAAGCTTCCAAATACAGGAAGAGTGGTACTGCTCACCTGTTATTGTTGCACCTAATGTTTGGTGCAACTATACTGGAGGCGAGTAGGAGTGGTTTAGGTGTTGCTGGTTGGTGCTGCCGGTTACGTCCGTGTTCACCTTTGGCGGGGGCCAAGCCGCCGTCCGGGTCAGTGTATGAAGTATGTATCCACTGGACTCTGGGGTCGAGTGGAGGGTGGACCATAGGCGCAAAACACAACCAGAGTTTGTTTCAAACCAATAGGTTTTTTTAATTGTTATCGTGACAACGAAACGCATTGTCACGATAACAAAAACAATTAAAAAAACCTATTGGTTTGAAACAAACTCTGGTTGTGTTTTGCGCCTATGGTCCACCCTCCACTCGACACCAGAGTCCAGTGGATACATACTTCAATCTCAATTTTTGAGGGAAAAACGAATTGCATCTGACCACACTGAGTTGCCGGCCACATTGGATATGATGGCTGGTAAAATCAGAGAACGTGGCTATCCTCGTAAACTGTTGAATGAACAGAAAAGCAAAATCCTCGACATTAATACAGAACGTGCATAACCTATTCTCCAAAAAATTCTGAGGATACCGTTTATGTCCACATATTCTAATTACAGTGTAGAGATAGGACAGATCCTAAAAAAAGAATTGGAATATTCTTAGTAGAGGAATTAAAGATGTCCCTGAATTTGAGAATCCTCCTTTGTTATCCTATCGAAAAAACTAAAATATAAGAGATCATCTGGTCAAAGCAGATGTTGGTCCAAAAAGAAACATCATTCAGTGACCGTTGATGCAGGCGGGACTGGGATGTTTCCCGTGTCTCAATTGCGTCAACTGTCGCTATATTTGCAAATCAAAATCTTTTGTACATCCATCCACAGGAAAAGAATACCCTATTAGATTCCATCTGACATGTTCTTCATCATACGTTATCTATGTTTTATCATGTCCATGCAATTTAATATATGTAGGGGAAACATCCACAGAACTGAAGGTGAGGTTAAATAACCATAGGAACTCAATTAGGAAAAGTCGCACTGATTTGCCGGTTTCCAGACATTTTGGATCCCTTCATCATGGTGAACGGGATCTAAGATGCTGGATAATCGACCATGTGGCAATGCCCAGGAGAGGTGGCGACCGTCTGGCAATCTTGAAACAGCGAGAATTAAGATGGATATATGCTCTGGACAGCTTGCACCCTAAGGGGCTCAATGTAGAATTTAGATGAGATGTCTGGTTTTGAGGTTGAACTTGATTTTCCCTGCATGTGTGATTCTTTCTTCTTGGTTTTGTATAAAAGTGCCTTGAAACGGTGATAACACATAATTTATAATTACTATGATATAGATTAATTAATCTGTAATTAATTTGTTAATTTTTTCTTTGCCTTTTAGAACAATATTGAATTTTTTTAAAAAAAGTTTGGATGGAGATCCTTGAACTGGCCCTCTTTGATGATGATGGTACTGAGCTGCAACATCCAAAGTCTTCTCGCTGCGTATTTCCAGATATGAAATTTTCTTTATTTTGCTATGCTTTCCTTTAAGAATTCCTCTTATGGCTGCGTTATTTTCAGCAATTAGTTTGGCCGTGTCGGCTGGGTACATTGACGTGTCCCCCTCTGACACATGCCATCTAGTGGGTAGGATCCATCTCGGCAGAGCTGGCGCCTTCCTCACATGCTGATTTATGTAGGATGTACCTACTGCGGCTTAATATATTATACAGGAAAGTGTCTTGTACATTGAAGGTATTCACGAGTGGTACTCATGTAACCGTTGGGCAATGTTGCCCTCTATCAAAATGGTGCCTTCAGTGTAACTAGGATGAAGCACATGCGTCACATGAAAGCGCTATGACAGAGAGGATGACGCGGATCTGGACATGCGCAGTGAAGGAATAGAGACGCTCAATGAAACATGATGGTGTATGCGGGCGCCATTTCATCTAGAGGTGCGATTTCTATGATCTCCATCGGATATACTTATTCACTTTATTATACACTTATATTACTTATATATTATATATTTATGTGATCGATGAGCAGGGACGTTGTTCTTGTGATGCGGATCTCTTATGCACATGTCACTTTATGCACATGCACTTTGTTTATTTTTGTATATGCATCATATGTATTAAATTTATTCATGATTGTAATCACAGTATGATTGGCTAGTCACTTGAGACATGCCTTTATATGTTGTCATTTTCACTGTTTCTATGCTGGAAGAAGGCTCTTGTGAGCCGAAACGTCGCAAAGTTGCCATATCATGGGTGAATAAAGTTCCACTTATTTTTCACTTTTATCTGGAGTGCAGTCCTATTTTTCTCAAGCTATATATATCTATATATATATATATATATTATATTTTTTTCTATGCATATGTATGGTTACAGTTTTGTTTTTTCTTTCATTTTATTTTCATGAGAAGAGTTAACTTAGGTGTGGCACCTTTTCTTGGGGGCGGTTACAGGCCTGTGGAGACAATTAGTGAACACAGGTGCACCCTCCCCTTTAAAAGGTCTCACTTTTTATGTCTTTCTGTGTCATGAAGAAGGGCTGGAATTGTCTCTGGTAGCCCGAAACGCGTAGACAAGACTGCTAACTTTTGTAATTCATGGATGAGTTTTTAACCGCAAGCTGAATAAACGCACATTCCTTTATCCAAGTGGAGCTGGATTTCTTTCAACTACTTTTTATATTTTCCTTGTAGTACTGAATAAGATTGTCACGAGTTGGAGGTCCCAGGAGAGACCACCACGTCGTCAAGCAATAAACGGAAATCAGGTACAGACACATAAGAGTTTATTGCACAAACGGAAACATGGAAAGCAGCACAGATAAAACATGAGCTCTATGTACCGTCAGCACAGTGGGAGAAAACCCCCACTGCGCCACTGTCTAGTAATACTCCAGAGGGGCGTAACTAAGCAACTCCTGGTTTTCACTAGAGCCCTAGATGGTAGGGTTAGACTTAGCCGCAGGAAGTTGCCAGGGTCCACTCTGGAGCGTGACCTAGACAGTGACAGCAGGAGCGAATGGACAACAGGTACCAGAAGGTACCGACGGCACATAGGCATACATAACATCAAGGTAAATACAAAACAGGGCAAATAATAACACAAGCAGGAGTTCATGCAAGGGAGCAGGAGTGGCAATGAGCAGAGAAGGACTTGCTCCACCAGTAGTAAACTGCATGGCCTTGTCATGCCACTCTGCTGCAAAGGCTTGCTGAACACAGACATATGAATACAAAACAGGGCAACTAATAATACAAGCAGGAGTTCACACAAGGGAGCAGGAGTGGCAATGAGCAGAGAAGGACTTGCTCCATCAGTAGTAAAGTGCATGGCCTTGTCATGCCACTCTGCTGCAAACACTTGCTGAACACAGATAAATGAATACACACAAAGTAACTAAAACATAACTGGCAGAAACAGATAACAGAAAGACAGGAAAGAGGACATCAGAGAACATAAATGAACAAGTAGGGAAACCCACAGAGCACAGGCAGACAGACACGGATCCCATGGGTCAGCAGCATGGGAGAGAGAGTACAAACCAGGAGCAGAGCAGGACAAGACAACACACACCAGGAGAGCTGACACAGAACTGAGGAAACCTCAGCCTTATATACAGGTTCCATGGGTGCAGCAGAGAGACCACACCCATGGAGCAGACAGAGGATTAACTCCTAATAGGCACACAGGGGAGTTAACCCATAAAGAACCACAAATGACACACAGGAACAGAACTTCAGCGAGGAGCGCCGAATGAGCAAGAACGGAAGGTCACAGTCAAAGGTAACAACTGTGACAAAGATACTAAGATATAAGCCTCTAAGGGCTTCTCAACATAACTCTTGCAGCCCAATAACAAAAAGCTAGAATGACAGAGCTGTCTAATGACTATTTGGATCCCCAAATAATCGTTCCCTGCACTTGTAAATCACTTTCCTATCAATTTCCCTAGTGCCTTCTGTTGTCTCTCCCTGCACTAAGATGCTGTGAAATTATTCCTCCCTATCCTTACCCTGCACTTATAAATATATATATATATTTTTTTTTTCCACAATGAGGTTTTTCCAATAGCTGTCCCTAGCACCTTCACACGTCTTTCCCTGCACTCTGAACTCTGGAAAATGTCAGAATCTAAAATGGCTGCCGTATTTATAGGGCAGTGACATCACAGGGCTGTCTGGCTGCTGATTAGCTGCATGCAGGCATGTCAATCTGGGTGATCCCGCCTTACCAGAGTTCCATGCCCCATGTTCTCAGTCCTCACATGTGTAGCCGCCATTTTAGGAAAATTGTGATCCGTTACCACGAAGCGCGAGGAAATTCGCATTCGTTGTGAATCAAATTTTTCCTGAAATTCTAAACGAATTCCACTTCATCAGCTTCTATTCGCTCATCTCTAGTTGCTATCTACGGTCTCAGACATTTATCCCGAGAGGTAAAGTATAGGCAGAGTATGGGCCAGATATCAGATCCTTTCTGGAGAAAGATTTCTATGTGAATGACTGCTTGAAATCCACACCCATGAACGAGACCGCAATCAGTCTTTTAAAAAGGGCAAAGAGTGAAAGTTAGGATGCAAATATTTTCAATAGAACACCAGTTTTGCTCAAGATATACAGAAAAAAGTGATCTGTAGTTACTTATTAATAAAACTTAGCTTTTAATAGTTGCCTTCTAATAAAATAATTGGCCCTAAAATAGTTACTGATAATGCATATACTCAAACAAAGTACAGTATATAGAGCTTCTGTTGAAGTAAGTCCCCACTATATAATCAAATCCTGGAAGACAAAATCATTTCATGGAGTAGGACTAGAAGTACACAGCGGCACTTTAGATGGAAAACTGTTTGTCCTACCGCTCCGTAGATTGATTCCTGTGTGCAGCAGTTTCTTCTCTGAGACTTGATGTGAATAATCCTTGGGAAAGTGGAATTGCTGCAAAAGGATAGTGGCCCGGACTAGATCTCCCTAATAATGCCCTACAGGGGGGTGCTGTACTGGCCCTAATAGCCTAACCACAGAGCACCTGCCCTGACAAGGGCCACCCCATCCGGACCCCTAGTCCGGACCCCTACCCTTTTGCAGCAATTGGTAACCCTGCCCAGCAGGGTTAGAAAATGATTATAGTTCATTCTGCCAGAGTCAGGGTAATTCTGAAGCGGTTAGTGTGGTTATAGCACCATCAAGCACTGCTAAGTTTACACTTTGTTTTTCTGTTACAAAGACTACTGCATTGCTGGTGGTGCACTGCATTGTGGGAGTGCAAAGCATCCTGGGAAAGAGAAGTCTCCAGTCTCCAGGACACATCAGCAGAGCTATACTTTTGCATAGCTCCTTCTTAAACTTTACCATCCTTGTAAATGCAGATCTGGTGAGAGATCTACCTTTGTTTCAGGGATATTGTGTTATGCAGAGCTGTTCAGCTAGTTGTAATAGTTACTCAGGGAGTTGTTACTATTGTTAGCTAGACATGTAATCTTATATACAGGCAGCCATTTTACCATTTGCCCGCAGTTATGACTGTAAATGTTATAGTACATGCTATGCTTTATACTTATACATGCTATTTGTATTCTTATAGTTTTACCAATCAACAAACCTGTTTTACCAATAAACAAGTTAGACTACAAAGAATAGTCCTCTTATTTGGAAGACAGGAATGGTTTATGTTGAATTTCAGACTGCACACTGTGTGAACGTTTATGAAGACAGAACATCCCCAGTATCCTCTTGATTGCTTTCTAAGGTTGAGTGTCTCATTCATATGATGTAATATAATGAAATTATATGTATGAGACTATACCTGTATGACATGATGCTGCCCCTTCATTCAATTGATTTCTGGGAGTCACAGTGTTAAGACAGCCAGTGATCAAACATTAATTGAATATCCTTAATTGTTAAGGAAAATTTACACCACACAATTGTCAGGCAGATTATTGATGATAGACATTCCCGGTAATTTGGCAGTGTAAATCTGCTGCCGATCAACTGGTAAACAAGCAAAATGCTCATTCATTAGGTTTCATGCAGCACAATAAATCATCATTTCTGGGCAGCAGACCATGCTTTGTGAACAATGATCTACTGACCATAAACAATAAATCTTTATAAGGATGAGCAATGACAGTGGCCATCGCTTGTCCCTATACTGTGGAGGTGATCGCTGCATGTACAGTCGTGGCCAAAAGTTTTGAGAATTACATAAATATTGGAAATTGGAAAAGTTTCTGCTTAAGTTTTAATAATAGCAATTTGCATATACTCCAGAATGTTATGAAGAGTGATCAGATGAATTGCATAGTCCTTCTTTGCCATGAAAATTAACTTAATCCCAAAAAAAACTTTCCACTGCATTTCATTGCTGTCATTAAAGGACCTGCTGCGATCATTTCAGTAATCGTCTTGTTAACTCAGGTGAGAATGTTGACGAGCACAAGGCTGGAGATCATTATGTCAGGCTGATTGGGTTAAAATGGCAGACTTGACCTGTTAAAAGGAGGGTGATGCTTGAAATCATTGTTCTTCCATTGTTAACCATGGTGACCTGCAAAGAAACGCGTGCAGCCATCATTGTGTTGCATAAAAATGGCTTCACAGGCAAGGATATTGTGGCTACTAAGATTGCACCTCAATCAACAATTTATAGGATCATCAAGAACTTCAAGGAAAGAGGATCAATTCTTGTTAAGAAGGCTTCAGGGCGTCCAAGAAAGTCCAGCAAGCGCCAGGATCGTCTCCTAAAGAGGATTCAGCTGCGGGATCGGAGTGCCACCAGTGCAGAGCTTGCTCAGGAATGGCAGCAGGCAGGTGTGAGCGCATCTGCACGCACAGTGAAGCAAAGACTTTTGGAAGATGGCCTGGTGTCAAGAAGGGCAGCAAAGAAGCCACTTCTCTCCAAAAAAAACATCAGGGACAGATTGATCTTCTGCAGAAAGTATGGTGAATGGACTGCTGAGGACTGGGGCAAAGTCATATTCTCCTATGAAGCCTCTTTCCGATTGTTTGGGGCATCTGGAAAAAGGCTTGTCCGGAGAAGAAAAGGTGAGCGCTACCATCAGTCCTGTGTCCTGCCAACATTAAAGCATCCTGAGACCATTCATGTGTGGTGTTGCTTCTCATCCAAGGGAGTGGGCTCACTCACAATTTTGCTTAAAAACGCAGCCATGAATAAAGAATGGTACCAAAACACCCTCCAACAGCAACTTCTTCTAACAATCCAACAACAGTTGGGTGAAGAACAATGCATTTTCCAGCACGATGGAGCACCGTGCCATAAGGCAAAAGTGATAACTAAGTGGCTCGGGGACCAAAACGTTGACATTTTGGGTCCCTGGGCTGGAAACTCCCTAGATCTTAATCCCCTTGAGAACTTGTGGTCAATCCTCAAGAGGCGGGTGGACAAACAAAAAAACACTAATTCTGACAAACTCCAAGAAGTGATTATGAAAGAATGGGTTGCTATCAGTCAGGAATTGGCCCAGAAGTTGATTCAGAGCAAGCCCAGTCGAATTGCAGAGGTCCTAAAAAAAAGGGACAACACTGCAAATACTGACTCTTTGCATAAATGTCATGTAATTGTCGATAAAAACCTTTGAGACAGCTAGTGACTATGACTAGAGGAAATTTACTGAATGCAGACTTCTAGGATCCCATTGAACAAAGTGACAACCTGTGACTCCTTTTTGCACTCTTTCCCAATAATGGGCCATCAGAATTCTATCATTTAGTCATGAAAATTGTGCAAGGTAAACAGATATGTTAAACAATATGTAGTTTCAAATGTTAGATAAAAGTACCGTAAGTCTGTCTGAAAATGTTCGCCTACCAATGGAAGTCTAGTTCTACCTTTTGGTTTGGGCACGTTTTTTTTTTATTGCCGAGAAAAAGTACTTTAATCCTGCATGGAAATTAATTGGCAAGTGGCAAGTGTCCTGAGGGTGGTCTCTAGGTCTGGCTTGCAAAGCTTTCCCAGCGCCTTCCCCTTTGCGCTGATTGACAGTACCTTCCTATTCCCAATCCAATTCTATCCACATAGAATTCTTGGGCATGTGTCATCCATGCCCAATGCATGCACAGTACAATTCCTTTTGTCCAAGTATACTATACATACTTTAAAATGGGAACAAATAGTGCATGTAGAGGATTATGCAGCTGCAAGTCTAGGAATAGGTTGATGCTGTCAATCAGGGAACACAGGGAGGGGAACCTGACAGTATTTTGGCCACTCTTGGTGCTCTTGAAAACTAATTTGTATACTGGATTAAGTTGTTTTTCTCTGCAATTAAAAAGTAATTGATGACCACAAAGGTATGTATGCATATATGACCCTATCAAGCACTGGGTATCATTTGGTAAGAAAAATGTTCTGGTAGAAAAATATATAAAAAAATAAATATAACAGTTTTAGATTATGTTCACAATGTTGTTAGATGATCCGTTTGTGACCTCTGTTGGATTTTTTGTCAACAGAGTGGACAAAAAAGCCATGCTTATAGATATTTTTGTATAGAAAAAAGAATTTCCATGAACAGAAACTAAACACACCCCATTATAGTCAATGGGTTCTGTTCGGTTCAGTGATTGTTGATCCAGCACTTATTTTCAATGGTCTGCTCTTCTAATGTCAGAGAACAATGAAATTGCTAGCTCTAGTTTTAACCCAGCTTTATCTGACTGTCACTGGAAAACCTAAAAGGATATATAAATTTTACATTTGTAAAAGTAAAAAAATATGAACTGGTAAAGTAATTTAAAAGTACCAAATATTTCTTTTCTAAGGAAAATAAAATAGCAGCAATAAATTTGTATTACAAAGTTATTTTTACTTCCACTTCCAAAGAAAAACAAACCATTAATTAGGCAGCACTAAAATAAATTGAGTAATATATATCCAGCTGTAAAGACAAACAGATCCATAGGTCTGTCAGTGGCATTGGCTTGCCAGCTTTGTTGTTACCCTGGCAGAGAATAGCTATAAACCTTTATAGAATTATTTAATCTGAAATACTGTGCCTGCAAGGTGACAACAATATCAAATACAATAAACAGTAACAATGTCCAGGGAACACATAGCTTCACTTACCTTTTACAGTAAAAATCAATGGCTTCTATAGCTGTGCCTACATTCAAGAAACAGATAAAAACAATTCTGATGGATTTGTGTTTTAAAGTTGACATTTAATAAATTGAAAGAAAAAGAACAGAACATTTCTCCTACATCGTAAAGTACTCCTTCAAGTTATAGTATCCATTTGTTATGGGATGACCATTGTATCTTGAAAATATTGAGAGATCATAATTCAATGGAATACTAATATGGTTCCAATTTGCCCAACATGTCAACCTAAAATTTGATAAATATTAAGATAATCAGATAACTTATAAACATAAGGTAAGTACTAATAAAATAATAGTACTGCTGTGCAGAGAGGCACTACTAAACAAGCAATCAGTGTAGACACTTCAATAATACCTTGTCTGCTGATTGGTTCTACTTGCATGTGAAGTTGCAGAATTGTGCTTCATATGGCACTGTATGTAATTTCTCTATATGAAGCCCCAGGGAAGCAAAGCATTAAAATATGATATAACTAGTGTTGGGCGAGCATGCTCGGCCAAACACTTTTTTACTCAATCATCGCGAACACTGCGTGTGCTTCGCAGCCAATAAACATGCCCAGAGGTACTGGCACTCACTGTAATGCTGTAGCCATTTTGGTTACTGGCATTACAGTGATTGGGTGGCTATATAGCACCCGATGACACATGGTTCGGCTCAGTCTTAGTCAGGGAGAGCTGCAGCAGAAGGGACAGTTAGTGTAAGGACAGAAATAGTTTTTTTTTTAGGCAGGGTTTACTGGTGAAAGGTGTTAGAGACCCAAAAATTATTTTAAAGACTATTGTTTTATCTGGCTGCCATATATATTATTAGCGTAACCTGTGTTAAATTGCATGCAATTGTTTGGCCGCTGCTGACAGTGACACAACCTCAGCTACATCTGTTGTGTTACATTTGTGCTGTGAAATTCAGCGCAATTGTTTGGCCGTTGGTGACAGTGACATTACATGCCCTACATCTCCTGTATAACGTTAGCGCATCCCAAATATCAGTGACATTAAGCGTAATTTTTTCACCACTGGTGACAGCTACATTACCTGCCCTATATCTCCTATATAACGTTAGTGCATACTAAATATCAGTGACATTCAGTGTAATTTTTTCGCTGCTGGTGACAGTCACATTACCTGTGCTACATCTCCTGTATAATGTTCGCTCCATCCTAAATATCAGTGACATTCAATAAAAAAATTTTGCCGCTGGTGACAGCGACATTACCTGTGCTTCATCTCCTGTGTAACGTTAGCACATCCTAAATATCAGTGACATTCAGTTTAATATTTCCACCGCTCTTGACAGCGACATTACCTGCGCTACATCTCCTGTATAAGGTTTGCGCATCCTAAATATCAGTGACATTCAGTTGAATTTTTTTGCCGCTTGTGACAGCGACATTACCTGCACTACATCTCTTGTATATCATTTGCGCATCCTAAATATCTGTGAAATTCAGTTTTATTTATTTGCGCATACACTTACAAAACCTATGCTACTGTACGTGAGACATGCTTGCAAGCATCAATACTATATACTATGCTCAGTACAATTCCTTTTGCCGACGTCCAGGAGTCTAGGCCTGGTCAGGAGGGAGAGCCGGTGTGGGGGGCACCATTGGTCCGGGGATGGGGTGGCTCCCACAGGGAGCAGCAGCAGCAGCAGGAGGACCAAGATGTCATGGTCCTGGAAGCCGAGAAGAGTCACAGCGGCCTGTCCTCTTCCCCATGGCTGCCCACATGCTGCGATGCCTCAAGAGGGACCCCTAGATCAGGAAAATTAAGGAGAGGGATAAGTTTTGGTTGGCCACCCTTTTAGACCCTCGCTGCAAGTGGAAACTGGAGCAGTTCATCCCAGCCAGCCGGAGGTAGACCCGTAGGAAAAACCTGGCAAACCCCCAGCCTCACGCTCCAGTTCTCCCCGCCTATCTCACCCCGCAGGTGGCTGGCACAAGCACCTCCAGCCGAGCAGGTGAGTTGAGGCTGTTCTATCAGCATGCACGATCCAGTAACAGCAGCAGTCACCACCAGCAAGAGGCCCGTATGGTGGCAGACTTCATGGGGTCCATCGGTGCTTCCGACAGCATGAGCACAGAGGACCCCATTATTACTGGGTTGCCAGGCTGGACACCTGCTGTGACCTCGCTCAGTATGCGCTGGAAGTACTGTCTTGCCCCCTCCTCCAGCATACTGTCTGAGCGGACATTCAGCACGGCAGGTGGGGTGGTCACCGACAAGCGGACCCGTCTGTCCACTGACTCCGTGGACTGACTGACATTTATTAAAATGAACGAGTCCTGGATCGGCAGCGACTTCTTGGCCCCCGCCGTTGATTCCGGGAGCTGAAGGGTCCCTTGTCAATCCCTCTCCTTGGCTCTCCCTCCCAAACTTTGTTGTTTTTTAACTTCTGTATATATTTCTATATGAATTTATTTATTTATGGATTAAATTTTTAATATATTTATTTATTGATAACTTTAAATATTGATGAATTTATTTATGTATTTATTGATGATTTTATTTATTTAATTATTTATTTATGGATGAATTTTTAAATATATTTATTAATTCATTGATAACTTTATTTATATATTTCTGTATTGATGAATTTATTTATGTATTTATTGATTACTTTATTTATATATTTCTCTATTGTTGAATTTCTGTACATATTATTTTGGCAACCAATTTTATTTTATTTTTAAATCTTTCAGTTTATTTTTTTTTCCATTAATTTATTAAACCTCTTATTTATTTATGCATTAATTTAACTAATTGTTGAAATATTTATATATATACTACACCTTAAGCCAGTTTTGAATAACGGTCGCTAGAACAGTAGTGCATAAACATTAGTAGCAACATTATATCTTAAATGGCAAGGGAACTTTACCACATTGGCTTTTTGTGTTGCATAACTCGATTCGATTGATTAATCGTTTCAGCCCTAGTATAGTGTAACCCTTATTCATCTGTATGATCTCTAGACTCTGCCCTCCATACATAAACTATATAGGAAAATAGACCTCTCAGATACCAATTGGCACACAGCGCTCCACACGCCTCCCGCACCAGTCTGCTCTCAGTATCCATATTGGGCACATCGAGTCTGGAGAAGAACACTGCTGTAATGCAGCCTGCCACGCCGTGTGCTGATTCCTCCAAGCCAGAGGGCAGCAGGACTGGTGTGGTTTAGCAGCGGTTCTCTCATCCTCCTTTTGTCTGTGAAGAGTCATGGTTACCGACGCTCGTACGACCCATACATGATCAGCGCCACACACACGCTGGGTTCCAGCCATCGGCAGCACCCAGCCGTCCGCTGCCCGTCTGAGCACAGAAGCCAGTTAGCAACCAGCTTGCCTCGGCCCGGGTGTGGAAGTGTCCCCGGCTCTGCCGCCAGGATCAGTTCACCTCCCCTCGGTGGCTGCCTCCAGCGCGCAGTCCGGATCATCGATCGCAGGTCATGCTGCAGAATAAGCCTTTAGCTGGGAGGCTTGGCTACGCACGGGGGGTATTGTCACACAGCCCGGGGCACAGGGGAGCACCTACACTGTCATCCAGCAGAGCAGAGTTTGTAGTCTGTTTTAAAGGCAACATGTGTTCTGGAGTTACATAGAACTCTCTGTAAACTTACCCCACAAAACGAATGTAGCTATGCTTCATCTTTGTGGACTTGACATAGAAAATTAGATCCTGTAGTTTCCCGAAAAACGTACAATAATCCAGTTCTCTACAATGCAGATGTCTGGAGGTGGAGAACATTTCAGGGCTTCCAGGGAGAGATAGATTATAGCATGAAGGACAACATGTATATATCTATATACCCCATCTCTTCCTGAAAGCCCTGCAGTATTCTCCCCCTCCAGACATCTGCATTCTATAGGACCAAAGGGGTTTTGAACCCATGAACACTACATGCAAAGCAAGCGTCTTACCACTGAGCTATAGCTTTAGACTTAAGCTAGACTTTAGCTTAAGTCTAAAGCTATAGCTCAGTGGTAAGACACTTGCTTTGCATGTAGTGTTCATGGGTTCAAAACCCCTTTCAGGCCTTAGTCTAATTCTATAGGACCAGATTTCTGTACGTTTTTCATGAACTTAAAGAAATATGAATTTCTATGTCAAGTCCACAAAGATGTAGCAAAGCTGTGCATTTGTTTTGTGGGGTAAGTTTGCTGGCTGTTCGATGTAACTCAAGAATACATGGTGCCTTCCAAACTCTGCTCTGCTGGATGACAGTGTAGCTGCTCCCCGGTGCCTGTCAGCCCCTTACTGGTGAATTCTGCCCCAGGCTGTGTGACACTACCCCACGTGTGTAGCCAAGCCTCGTAGCTGGAGGTTTATTCAGCAGTATGACCTGCGATTGATGAACCGGGCTGCACAATGGAGGCAGCCGCCGAGGATCCTGCCAGCAGCCGGGAACCGTGACAGAGTCATTACCGAAGGGAAGGGGAACTGATCCTGAGTCGGGGACACTTCCACACCAGGGCCGAGGCAAGCTGGTTCCTAACTGGCTTCTGTGCTCTGACAGGCAGAGGACGGCCGGGTGCTGCCGATGGCTGGACCACGGCATGTGTGTGGCGTTGATTATGTATGGTTTGTGCGATCCACGGTAACGATGTGTCTTCACAGACAAAATGAGGATGACAGAGCCACTGGTAAACCCCGCCAGTCCTGCTGACCTCTGGATTGGAGGAATCAGCACACGGCGCGGCAGACTGCGTTACCGAGGAATCAGCACACGGCGCGGCAGGCTGCGTTACCACAGTGTTCTTCTCTAGACTCGATGTGCCCAATAATGAAACTGAGAGCAGACCGGTGCGGGCAGCGTGTGGAGCAATGTCTTACTAATTTATTGTGGGCTATACAAATTTAAAATACAATCGATAAACAATTTAGTCAAAGGAAAATATTGCATTTTGTATATATTGGAGCACATTCCTGCTCTAGATGACGAACCTGCTGCTGTAAGAAGTGTCTAAGTATATTTTTGTTGTTGCACAGGTCTGGTGATTGCCGCTTCCTGGGAACACATTCCTGCTGCAAACAAAGAACCGGCTGCTGTCTGTTCCAGCTGAGTTAGGCTGAGCTATGTGTAGGCCTTAGACTCAACCATTACCATGTATCTGCTGCTGCTGTCTGTCCTGAGCATGTTGACTTATGTGAAGGCCTTATACTCCACCATGAACTTCATCTGCTGCTGCTGTCTGTCTTGATGTTGATGAGTTATGTGTTGGCCTTGTCCTATAGCATTACCATTTCACTGCTGCTGTCTGTTCTGTTCCTGCTGCAAACAAAGAACCTGCTGCTGTCTGTTCCTGCTGAGTTAGGCCGAGCTATGTGTAGGTCTTAGACTCAACCATTACCATGTACCTGCTGCTGCTGTCTGTCCTGAGCATGTTAACTTATGTGTAGGCCTTATTCTTTGCCGTTAACTTTATCTGTTGCTGATGTCTGTACTGATCTTAATGAGTTATGTGTCAGCCTTGTCATACAGCATTACCATTTCCCTGCTGCTGTCTGTTCTGTTCCTGTTGAGTTAGGGCCAGCTATGTGTATACCTTATACTACAGAGTTACCATTTCCCTGCTGCTGTCTGTTCTGTTTCTGCAGAGGTAGGCCCAGCTATGTGTACAGTCGTGGCCAAAAGTTTTGAGAATTACATAAATATTGGAAATTGGAAAAGTTGCTGCTTAAGTTTTTATGATAGCAATTTGCATATACTCCAGAATGTTATGAAGAGTGATCAGATGAATTGCATAGTCCTTCTTTGCCATGAAAATTAACTTAATCCCAAAAAAACCTTTCCACTGCATTTCATTGATATCATTAAAGGACCTGCTGAGATCATTTCAGTAATCGTCTTGTTAACTCAGGTGAGAATGTTGATGAGCACAAGGCTGGAGATCATTATGTCAGGCTGATTGGGTTAAAATGGCAGACTTGACATGTTAAAAGGAGGGTGATGCTTGAAATCATTGTTCTTCCATTTTTAACCATGGTGACCTGCAAAGAAACGCGTGCAGCCATCATTGCGTTGCATAAAAATGGCTTCACAGGCAAGGATATTGTGGCTACTAAGATTGCACCTCAATCAACAATTTATAGGATCATCAAGAACTTCAAGGAAAGAGGTTCAATTCTTGTTAAGAAGGCTTCAGGGCGTCCAAGAAAGTCCAGCAAGCGCCAGGATCGTCTCCTAAAGAGGATTCAGCTTCGGGATCGGAGTGCCACCAGTGCAGAGCTTGCTCAGGAATGGCAGCAGGCAGGTGTGAGCGCATCTGCACGCACAGTGAGGCGAAGACTTTTGGAAGATGGCCTGGTGTCAAAAAGGTCAGCAAAGAAGCCACTTCTCTCCAAAAAAAACATCAGGGACAGATTAATCTTCTGCAGAAAGTATGGTGAATGGACTGCTGAGGACTGGGGCAAAGTCATATTCTCCTATGAAGCCTCTTTCCGATTGTTTGGGGCATCTGGAAAAAGGCTTGTCCGGAGAAGAAAAGGTGAGCGCTACCATCAGTCCTGTGTCATGCCAACAGTAAAGCATCCTGAGACCATTCATGTGTGGGGTTGCTTCTCATCCAAGGGAGGCGGGCTCACTCACAATTTTGCCCAAAAACACAGCCATGAATAAAGAATGGTACCAAAACACCCTCCAACAGCAACTTCTTCCAACAATACAACAACAGTTTGGTGAAGAACAATGCATTTTCCAGCACGATGGAGCACCGTGCCATAAGGCAAAAGTGATAACTAAGTGGCTCAGGGACCAAAACGTTGACATTTTGGGTCCATGGCCTGGAAACTCCCCAGATCTTAATCCCATTGAGAACTTGTGGTCAATCCTCAAGGAGACGGGTGGACAAACAAAAACCCACTAATTTTGACAAACTCCAAGAAGTGATTATGGGTTGCTATTAGTCAGGAATTGGCCCAGAAGTTGATTGAGAGCATGCCCAGTCGAATTGCAGAGATCCTGAAAAAGAAGGGCTAACACTGCAAATACTGACTCTTTGCATAAATGTCATGTAATTGTCGATAAAAGCCTTTGAAACGTATGAAGTGCGTGTAATTATATTTCACTACATCACAGAAACAACTGAAACAAAGATCTAAAAGCAGTTTAGCAGCAAACTTTGTGAAAACTAATATTTTTGTTATTCTCAAAACCTTTGGCCACGACTGTACATAAGCTTTGGACTCTTGGATAGTAGCTGCTGACAGCTCCTGTTGCAAGTAGTACAGTTCAGTATATAATAAATGTGTGCAGAATATATGATGACTTTTATAAGCATGACAGATACTTTATATTTGGGGAGGGATGAAGTTGTGGGGAACTGATGTGCACACAGTCAATAGTGTAGAGCGGCAGGGGCAATATTCCCGGTGGTGATGGACCATGAGATGAGCGCAGTGACGTCACCAAAGGTCCTTTTTTCTGCCAGGTCCTCAAAGAAGAAGACTGAAGACGAGCCGGGCAGTGCGAACAAGTGGATGATGTGAGTTTAATTTAAAATTTTTATTTTTAACCCCTCCATCCCTAATTTAACCATGTTAAAAGGGAAAATATTAAAATGTACAGAATACCTAACCCAAACCCGTACTTCAGTGAAGAAGTCCGGGTTTGGGTCTGGGTACCACATTCATTTTTTTCTCACGCGTGTGCAAAATGCATTGCACTCGCGTGGGAAAAACTGAAGAACATAACGCAATCGCATACAAAACTCACCCCACTCGCAGGCAAAATCGCACGATTTTCCCGTGACATACCCGCATTCTATCCGGCCCTCACACGCCCGTGTGAAAGAGGCTGTCTGTATTATACCGGTAATAGACTTACAGCCAATGCATTAGAATACAGAAATATTGTAATGCATTGTAAAGGGGATCAGACCCCCAAAAGTTGAAGTCCCAGAGGGGGACAAAAAATAAACTGAAAAAATAGTTAGAAAAATAAATTATTTTCAATCACAAAAAAAAAAATATTCCTTTTCCCAAAATAAAGTTAAATAAAAATTGGAAAAAATAGGCAAAAAAAGAAAAGTAGACACATTATGTATTGTCACGTCCGTATTGACCGTCTCTATAGAAATATCACATGATCTAACTCCTCAGGTGAACACTGTTAAAAAAAATAATAATTGGGTGCTAAATAAAGCATTTTTTTTGCACATTACATCACTAAAAGTGCAACACCAAGCGATAAAAAAGATGTATGACCCCCAAAATAGTATCAATCTCACAGTCACCTCATCCTGCACAAAATTAGCCTCTACCTAAGACAATCGGCCAAAAAATAAAACAAATATGGCTCTCAGAATATGGAGACACTAAAACATGATTTTTTTCGGTGCAAAAATGCTATTATTGTGTAGCACTAAAATACAAAAAAAAAGTATACATAATAGGTATTGCCACAGTAAGTGGCGCCACAGTAAGTAAAAGCGTTTTAAAGTTACTACCACATAAATTGACACATGTCAGATTTGCTAAAAATGGCCTGGGCAGAAAGGTGAAAAATGGCCCAGTCATTAAGGGGTGAATTTGCATTGGTTATGAGTTATGAGTTGTTTGTGTAAATTATGAAAATTGTGTGACTACAGGGGTTCCAGTTCCCACTGTGCTCCACCGGACTTCCTCTGAAGAAATGGAGGTTGTGGTGGTGTCTGCAGAGGAGGATGAGGAGGAGGAGGACGAGAGAGAGCAGGCTGGACCTTCCCAGCATGCCGATGCTCCACCACCACCTGATGTTGGAGAAAATGTGGAGGTGGAGGCCGAAGAGGCTGGTCCCTCTCACCAGCCACATACACCCCCCCCCAGTTCCGGATGAGGAGGAGGAGGATATCACCAGCCCCGTCAGGAGGGTAGATATGTGCACATAGCAATATAATTCTGTATCCATAACATGTACAGAAACAAAGGGCCAACAATGAAGGGAAAAACACACACTACAGTAATAGAAAACAACAACACTAGACACTAACTCTGTAGTCTACATAAAAAACATTAACTAACCAACTAAATCACATTATACTCTACATAACTATCACAAACTAACCAACTAAATACAATTATACTCTACTGAACTAGCATTAACTAAACAACTAGATAACATTATACTATACTGAACTATCACTAACTAACCAACTATATAATCCTCATAAATATCATGAAAAAAATTGTAATGTAAATCCTCAGTGCTTTAACACATACTCCACAAAATGCATTAATTGCCATTGAATCTTAATTGAAAGTAATTTTAATATATTTTTTTTATCCTAACAGTTCTCAGTAAATTGAAAAAAATAATAATCCAGCAGCAGGACAACGATGAAGAATCAATACTGGAGATAAAAAAACAGCAAAAAAAGATTAGGCAGCAGCAAAGGCGGTTGAATCAGCAGCTGCACCAGCTTGAAAAGAATGTTCATCAGCTGAAGAAGAGGCATCGTAAGGGCAACCAGGAATTGCTGGACCTCCATAAGGAACTAAAACAGTTGCCTTAGAGGCATATTTGGTCCTCTACATTGTTAATAAATATTTTGTTACGTTCTAACATGTGCTTTTGTTTGTTTATATTGTTATGTTTTCAAATAATTTTAACCTATAAGGTTAGAAACATAGACTGTGTTGGCAGATAAGAACCATTTGGCCCATCTATTCTGCCCAATATACTGAATACTATGAATAGCCCTTGGCACTATCTTATATGAAGGATAGCCTTATGCCTATCCCATGCATGCTTAAACTCCTTCACTATATTTGCAGCTACCACTTCTGCAGGAAGGCTATTCCATGCATCCACTACTCTCTCAGTAAAGTAATACTTCCTGATATTACTTTTAAACCTTTGCCCCTCTAATTTAAAACTATGTCCTCTTGTAGCAGTTTTTCTGGTTTTAAATATTCTCTCCTCTTTTATCGTGTTGATTCCCTTTATATATTTAACCACCTCAGCCCCCATAGCTTAAACACCCTGAAAGACCAGGCCACTTTTTACACTTCTGACCTACACTACTTTCACCATTTATTGCTCGGTCATGCAACTTACCACCCAAATGAATTTTACCTCCTTTTCTTCTCACTAATAGAGCTTTCATTTGGTGGTATTTCATTGCTGCTGACATTTTTACTTTTTTTGTTATTAATCGAAATTTAACGATTTTTTTGCAAAAAAATTAAATTTTTCACTTTCAGTTGTAAAATTTTGCAAAAAACCCTAAGGTATTCGCTGATGGGCATAGTGAGTTCATCGAACTTTTTATTTTTTGTCACAAGTTAGCGGAAAATGATGATTTTTTTTTTTCTTACAAAGTCTCATATTCCACTAACTTGTGACAAAAAATAAAAACTTCCATGAACTCACTATGCCCATCAGCGAATACCTTGGGGTGTCTTCTTTCCAAAATGGGGTCACTTGTGGGGTAGTTATACTGCCCTGGCATTTTAGGGGCCCAAATGCGTGGTAACTAGTTTGAAATCAAAATGTGTAAAAAATGGCCGGTGAAATCCGAAAGGTGCTCTTTGGAATGTGGGCCCCTTTGCCCACCTAGGCTGCAAAAAAGTGTCACACATGTGGTATCTCCGTATTCAGGAGAAGTTGGGGAATGTGTTTTGGGGTGTCATTTTACATATACCCATGCTGGGTGAGATAAATATCTTGGTCAAATGACTACTTTGTATAAAAAAAATGGGAAAAGTTGTCTTTTGCCAAGATATTTCTCTCACCCAGCATGGTTATATGTAAAATGACACCCCAAAACACATTCCCCAACTTCTCCTGAATACGGAGATACCACATGTGTGACACTTTTTTGCAGCCTAGGTGGGCAAAGGGGCCCACATTCCAAAGAGCACCTTTCGGATTTCAAAGGTCATTTACCTACTTACCACACATTTGGGCCCCTAGAATGCCAGGGCAGTATAACTACCCCACAAGTGACCCCATTTTGGAAAGAAGACACCCCAAGGTATTCGCTGATGGGCATAGTGAGTTCATAGAAGTTTTTTTTTTTTGTCACAAGTTAGTGGAATATGAGACTTTGTAAGAAAAAAAAAAAAAATCATCATTTTCCACTAACTTGTGACAAAAAATAAAAAATTCTAGGAACTCGCCATGCCCCTCACGGAATACCTTGGGGTGTCTTCTTTCCAAAATGGGGTCACTTGTGGGGTAGTTATACTGCCCTGGCATTCTAGGGGCCCAAATGTGTGGTAAGGAGTTTGAAATCAAATTCTGTAAAAAATGGCCAGTGAAATCCGAAAGGTGCTCTTTGGAATGTTGGCCCCTTTGCCCACCTAGGCTGCAAAAAAGTGTCACACATGTGGTATCTCCGTATTCAGGAGAAGTTGGGGAATGTGTTTTGGGGTGTCATTTTACATATACCCATGCTGGGTGAGAGAAATATCTTGGTCAAATGCCAACTTTGTATAAAAAAATTGGAAAAGTTGTCTTTTGCCAAGATATTTCTCTCACCCAGCATGGGTATATGTAAAATGACCTGTGAAATCCTAAAGGTGCTCTTTGGAATGTGGGCCCCTTTGCCCACCTAGGCTGCAAAAAAGTGTCACACATGTGGTATAGCCGTATTCAGGAGAAGTTGGGCAATGTGTTTTGGGGTGTCTTTTTACATATACTCATGCTGGGTGAGAGAAATATCTCGGCAAAAGACAACTTTTCCCATTTTTTTATACAAAGTTGGCATTTGACCAAGATATTTATCTCACCCAGCATGGGTATATGTAAAATGACACCCCAAAACACATTGCCCAACTTCTCCTGAGTACGGCGATACCACATGTGTGACACTTTTTTGCAGCCTAGATGCGCAAAGGGGCCCACAATTATTTTATGAGGGCATTTTTAGATATTTGGATCCCAGACTTCTTCTCACGCTTTAGGACCCCTAGAATGCCAGGGCAGTATAAATACCCCACATGTGACCCCATTTTGGAAAGAAGACACCCCAAGGTATTTAATGAGGGGCATGGCGAGTTCATAGAAATTTTTTTTTTTTTGGCACAAGTTAGCAGAAATTGATATATTTTTTTTTTCTCACAAAGTCTCCCTTTCCGCTAACTTGGGACAAAAATTTCAATCTTTCATGGACTCAATATGCCCCTCACGCAATACCTTGGGGTGTCTTCTTTCCGAAATGGGGTCACATGTGGGGTATTTATACTGCCCTGGCATTCTAGTGGCCCTAAAGCATGAGAAGAAGTCTGGAATATAAATGTCTAAAAAATTTTACGCATTTGGATTCCGTGAGGGATATGGTGAGTTCATGTGAGATTTTATTTTTTGACACAAGTTAGTGGAATATGAGACTTTGTAAGAAAAAAAAAAATAATTTCCGCTAACTTGGGCCAAAAAAATGTCTGAATGGAGCCTTACAGGGGGGTGATCAATGACAGGGGGGTGATCAATGACAGGGGAGTGATCAGAGAGTCTATATGGGGTGATCACCCCCCTGTCATTGATCACCCCCCTGTAAGGCTCCATTCAGATGTCCGTATGTGTTTTGCGGATCCGATCCATGTATCCATGGATCCGTAAAAATCATACGGACATCTGAATGCAGCCTGACAGGGGGGTGATCAATGACAGGGGGGGTGATCAATGACAGGGGGGTGATCAGGGAGTCTATATGGGGTGATCACCCCCCCTGGAAGGCTCCAGGGAGACGCCTGTATGTGTTTTGCGGATCCGATCCATCTATCAGTGGATCCGTAAAAATCATGCGGACGTCTGAATGGAGCTTTACAGGGGGTTATCAATGACAGGGGGGTAATCAATGACAGGGGGGTGATGAGGGAGTCTATATGGGGTGATCACCACAGTCATTGATCACGCCCCTGTAAGGCTCCATTCAGACGTCCGTATGAACGTATCTATCAGTGGATCCGTAAAAATCATGCGGACATCTGAATGGAGCTTTACAGGGGGGTGATCAATGACAGGGGGGTAATCAATGACAGAGGGGTGATCAGGGAGTCTATATGGGGTGATCAGGGGTGATCAAGGGTGATCAAGGGTGAATAAGGGGTTAATAAGTGACAGGGGGGGGGTGTAGTGTAGTGGTGCTTGGTGCAACATATTACTGAGCTACCTGTGTCCTCTGGTGGTCGATCCAAACAAAGGGGACCACCAGAGGACCAGGTAGCAGGTATATTAGACGCTGTTATCAAAACAGCGTCTAATATACCTGTTAGGGGTTAAAAAAATCACATCTCCAGCCTGCCAGCGAACGATCGCCGCTGGCAGGCTGGAGATCCACTCGCTTACCTTCCGATCCTGTGAACGCGCGCGCCTGTGTGCGCGCGTTCACAGGAAATCTCGCGTCTCGCGAGAGGACGCGCCGGCGCGTCCACCCAGAAAAGCAGGGCCGCCGCAAAGACGCAATCCTGCGTACGGCGGTCCTGAGGAGGTTAAAAGTTTCTATCATATCCCCTCTGTCTCGTCTTTCTTCCAAGCTAAACAGGAAGGTTGCAGGAAGGCCCCTTTAGTCCTTGGCCAAACTCGTCAGGATTAGGACAGACAGCAGCAGCAGGTAAAGGTAACGGTGGAGTAAGCGGTCTACACCCAACTCAGCAGGATCAGGTCAGACAATAGTAGCAGCAGGTACATGGTAACAGTGTAGTATAAGGCCTACACATACAGATGTAGCAGGGTTAGCACTCAAGCTCTTAACTCAAATTTCTTAACTCATTGCGTTATCTTGAGACAAAAGTGATTGAAAAGCAATTGAATGTGTTTGCTTAACACATTTAGTTTAGATAACATGTCTCATAAATCATAAAGTGTTAACTCTACTACATCCG
>NC_053389.1:326313063-326341229 GCF_905171765.1 Bufo bufo
GTGTTTTCTCAAGGAGACATAGAAGTGGTATTGTAACGCTGATAACGGCGTCATCGCCACTGGCCATGTTGGTGGAGTACTCGAAACAGCACAAGAGGGCACACAGGTCTCGCATGGAGGCCCAGTCATTGGTGGTGAAGTGGTGCTGTTCCGCAGTGCGACTCACCCGTGCGTGCTGCAGCTGAAACTCCACTATGGCCTGCTGCTGCTTACACAGTCTCTCCAGCATGTGCAAGGTGGAGTTCCACCTTGTGGGCACGTCGCATATGAGGCGGTGGGCGGGAAGGCCAAAGTTATGCTGCAGCGCTGACAGGCGAGCAACAGCAGGGTGAGAACGCCGAAAACGTGCACAGATGACCCGCACTTTATGCAGCAGCTCAGACATGTCGGGGTAGTTGTGAATTTATTTCTGCACCACCAAATTCAGCACATGCACCAGGCAAGGGATGTGCGTCAAACCGGCTAGTTCCAGAGCTGCAACGAGATTTCGCCCATTATCGCACACCACCAGGCCGGGCTTGAGGCCCACTGGCAGCAACCACTCGTCGTACTGTTGTTCCTGTGCAGTGTGGGGCCTGTCCCCCAAACACATCAGATTCAGAACGGCCTGCTGACGTTTACCCCTGGCTGTGCTGAAGTTGGTGGTGAAGGTCTGTCGCTGACCGGATGAGGAGGTGATAGAAGAGGAGGAGGAAGCCGAGTAGGAAGAGGAGGCAACAGGAGGCAAAGAATGATGCCCTGCGATCCTTGGCGGCGGAAGGACGTGCGCCAAACAGCTCTCCGCCTGGGGCCCAGCCGCCACTACATTTACCCAGTGTGCAGTTAGGGAGATAGAGCGTCCCTGGCCACTGGTCCACGTATCTGTGGTTAGGTAGACCTTGCCACAGATGACATTGCGCAGTGCACACTTGATTTTATCCAATACTTGGTTGTGCAGGGAGGGCATGGCTCTCCTGGAGAAGTAGTGGCGGCTGGGAACGACGTACTGTGGGACAGCAAGCGACATTAGCTGTTTGAAGCTGTCCGTCTCCACCAGCCTGAATGACAGCATTTCAAGGGCCAGCAGTTTAGAAATGGTAGCATTCAGGGCCAGGGATCGAGGGTGGCTCAGTGGGAATTTACGCTTTCTCTCAAAGGTTTGTGAGATGGAGAGCTGAACGCTTCCGTGTGACATGGTGTAGATGCTTGGTGACGGAGGTGGTGTTGTTGGTGGCACATCCTCTTTTTGCTGGTCGGCAGGTGCCAACGTTCCTCCAGAGGCGGAGGAAGAGGCCGCGGCAGCCGCAGAAGAGGGAGCAGGAGGGGCCTGAGCCCTTTCTTGGTTTTAAAGGTGCTTATCCACTGCAGCCCGTGTCTCGCATATAGATGCATGGTCATGCAGGTTGTGCTAAGGTTCAGAACGTTAATGCCTCGCTTCAGGCTCTGATGGCACAGAGTGCAAACCACTCGGGTCTTGTCATCAGCACATTGTGTGAAGAAGTGCCATGCCAAGGAACTCCTTGAAGCTGCCTTTGGTGTGCTCGGTCCCTGGTGATGGTGAACAGTAGCAGGCGAACTGTTTTGGCGACGGCTGCTCTGCTTTTGCACCCTGTTCCCTCTTTTTCTACGCTGTTGGCTCGGTCTCACCACTGCCTCTTCCTCCAAACTCTGAAAGTCAGTGGCACGACCTTCATTCCATGTGGGGTCTAGGGGTCTCATCATCCCCTGCATCGTCTTCCACCCAGTCTTCCTCCCTGACCTCCTTTTCGGTCTGCACACTGCAGAAAGACGCAGCAGTTGGCACCTGTGTTTCGTCATCATCAGAGACGTGCTGAGGTAATATTTCCATGTCCTCATCAGGAAACATAAGTGGTTGTGCGTCAGTGAATTCTATGTCTTCCAACTCTGGGGAAGGGCTAGGTGGATGCCCTTGGGAAACCATGCCAGCAGAGTCTTCAAACAGCGTAAGAGACTGCTGCATGACTTGAGGCTCAGACAGGTTCCCCGATATGCATGGGGGTGATGTGACAGACTGATGGGCATGGGTTTCAGGCGCCAACCTGTGCGCTTTTTGCAGAAGACTGGGTGGGAGATATTGTGAACGTGCTGGATCCACTGTCGGCCACCCAATTGACTAGCGCCTGTACTTGCTCAGGCATTACCATCCTTAGAACGGCATTAGGCCTGACCAAATATCGCTGTAGATTCTGGCGGCTACTGGGACCTGATGTAGTAGGTTCAGTAGGACGTGTAGCTGTGGCAGAACGGTCACGTTCTCTCCCTGCACCAGAGGCTCCACCAACACCACCACCATGACCATGACCGCGTCCCTTATTAGATGTTTGCCTCATAGTTAGCGTTTACAAAGCAAAGTAAAAAGTGGTTAAGTCTGTTAAAAAAAAAATAACCGCCAATAAAAACCCTGATGTAGGGTATTGCACTAAATTTTTTTTTAAAAACTCTATATGACAGAGGTATTTGTGGCCGAAATGTGACACTCACTTATGCACGTCTTATCCCAGATGTGCAGTATATCAGAGGATATTTTTACCCCAGTAACCAAAAAGGCGTATTTCTGGCCTAAATGTGACACTCACTTATGCACGTGTAATCCCAGATGTGCAATATATTAGAGGGTTTTTTCACCCCAGTAACCAAAAAGGCATATTTCTGTCCTAAATGTGACAATCACTTATGCATGTGTAATCAGAGATGTGCAGTATATCAGAGGGTTTTTTCACCCTAGCCAAAAAGCTGCATTTCTGTCCTAAATGTGACAGTGACTTATGCACGTGTAATCACAGATATGCAGTATATCAGAGGGTTTTTTAACCCTAGTAAGAAAAAAGCTGTATTTCTGGCCTTAATGTGACAATCACTTATGAACGTGTAATCAGAGATATGCAGTATATCAGAGGGTTTTTTCACCCCAGTATGCCAAAGCAGGATTTCTGGCCTTAATGTGACAATCACTTATGCATGTGTAATCAGAGATGTGTAGTATATGAGAGGGTTTTTTCACCCTAGCCAAAAAGCTCTATTTCTGTCCTAAATGTGACAGTGACTTATGCACGTGTAATCACAGATGTGCAGTATATCAGAGGGTTTTTTCACCCCAATAAGAAAAAACTGTATTTGTGGCCTTAATGTGACAATCACTTATGCACGTGTAATCAGATATGTGCAGTATATCAGAGGGTTTTTTTCATCCCAGTATGCCAAAGCCGGATTTCTGGCCTTAATGTGACAATCACTTATGCACGTGTAATCACAGATGTGCGGTATATCGAAAAGTTTTTTCACCCCAGTAAGAAGAAAGTTGTATTTCTGGCCTTAATGTGACAATCACTTATGCATGTGTAATCACAGATGTGTAGTATATAAGAAAGTTTTTTCACCCCAGTAAGAATAAAGCTGTATTTCTGGCCTTAATGTGACAATCACTTATGCATGTGTAATCAGAGATGTGCAGTATATCAGAGGGATTTTAACCCCAGTATGCCAAATCCGGATTTCTGGCCTTAATGTGACAATTACTTATGCATGTGTAATCACAGATGTGAAGTATATCAGATCGTTTTTTCACCCCAGTAAGAAAAAAGCTGTATTTCTGTTCTTAATGTGACAATCACTTATGCAGGTGTAATTATAGATGTGCAGTATATCAGAGAGCTTTTTTACCTCAGTAACCAAAAAGCTGTATTTCTGTCCTAAATGTGACAGTGACTTATGCCCATGTAATTACAGATGTGCAGTATATTAGAGGGTTTTTTCACCCCAGTAAGAAAAAGCAGGATTTCTGGCCTTAATCTAATAATCACTTATGCATGTGTAATCACAGATGTGCAGTATATAAGAGGGTTTTTTCACCCCAGTAAGAAAAAAAGCTGTATTTCTGGCCTTAATGTGACAATCTCTTAAGCATGTGTAATCAGAGATTTGCTGTATATCAGAGGGTTTTTTCACCCTAACCAAAAAGCTGTATTTCTGTCCTAAATGTGACAGTGACTTATGCATGTGTAATCACAGATGTGCAGTATATCAGAGGGTATTTTCACCCCAGTAAGAAAAAAAGCTGTATTTCTGGCCTTAATGTGACAGTGACTTATGCACATGTAATCACAGATGTGTAGTATATCAGAGGGTTTTTTCACCCTAGCCAAAAAGCTCTATTTCTGTCCTAAATGTGAGAGTGACTTATGCACGTGAAATCACAGATGTGCAGTATATCAGAGGGTTTTTTCACCCTAGCCAATAAGCTATATTTCTGTTCTAAATGTGACAGTGACTTAGGCTTATTGCACACGACAGTATATTTTCACGGTCCGCAAAACGGGATCCCGTTTTTCCGTGATCCGTGACCGTTTTTTCGTCCGTGGGTCTTCCTTGATTTTTGGAGGATCCACGGACATGAAAAAAAAGTCGTTTTGGTGTCCGCCTGGCCGTGCGGAGCCAAACGGATCCGTCCTGAATTACAATGCAAGTCAATGGGGACGGATCCGTTTGACGTTGACACAATATGGTGCCATTTCAAACGGATCCGTCCCCATTGACTTTCAATGTAAAGTCTGGAGTACCTTTTATACCATCGGATCTGAGTTTTCTCCAATCCGATGGTATATTTTAACTTGAAGCTGTGTTAGAATATACTGTCGGATATGAGTTAGATCGTGAAACCTCATTTCCGACAGTATATTCTAACACAGAGGCGTTCCCATGGTGATGGGGACGCTTCTAGTTAGAATATACTACAAACTGTGTACATGACTGCCCCCTGCTGCCTGGCAGCACCCGATCTCTTACAGGGGGCCGTGATCAGCACAATTAACCCCTCAAGTGCCGCACCTGAAGGGGTTAATTGTACTATCATATCCCCCTGTAAGAGATCAGGGCTGCCAGGCAGCAGGGGGCAGACCCCCTCCTCCCCAGTTTGAATATCATTGATGGCCAGTGCGGCCCTCCCCCCCTTCCTCCCTCTATTGTAATAATTCGTTGGTGGCACAGTGTGCGCCCCCCCCCCTTCCTCCCTCTATTGTAATAAATCGTTGGTGGCACAGTGTGCGCCCCCCATCGGCCCCCCCTCCCTCTATAGCATTAACAACATTGGTGGCCAGTGTGCGGCCTTCCATCTCCCCCCCCCCCCCCGATCATTGGTGGCAGCGGGTTACTAGCAATAGTACAATAGTAAAAGATTCATACTTACCTGGGAGCTGCGATGTTCGTGTCCGGCCGGGAGCTCCTCCTACTGGTAAGTGACAGTTCATTTAGCAATGCGCCGCACAGACCTGAGGCTGTCACTTACCAGTAGGTGGAGCTCCCGGCCGGACACGAACATCGCAGCAACAGGTAAGTATGAATCTTCTACTATTGTACTATTGCTAAGTAACCATGGCAACCAGGACTGTAGTAGCGTCCTGGTTGCCATGGTTACCGATCGGAGCCCCAGCGATTAAACTGGGACTCCGATCGGAACTCCGCTGCCACCAATGATGGGGGGGGGGAGATGGGAGGCCGCACACTGGCCACCAATGTTGTTAATGCTATAGAGGGAGGGGGGGCCGATGGGGGGCGCACACTGTGCCACCAATGAATTATTACAATAGAGGGAGGGAGGGGGGGGGGCGCACACTGTGCCACCAACGAATTATTACAATAGGGGGGGGGGCCATCAATGATATTCAAACTGGGGAGGGGGGGGGTCTGCCCCCTGCTGCCTGGCAGCCCTGATCTCTTACAGGGGGATATGATAGTACAATTAACCCTTTCAGGTGCCGCACCTGAAGGGGTTAATTGTGCTGATCACGGCCCCCTGTAAGAGATCGGGTGCTGCCAGGCAGCAGGGGGCAGTTTTGTACACAGTTTGTAGTGTATTCTAACTAGAAGCATCCCCATCACCATGGGAACGCTTCTGTGTTAGAATATACTGTCGGTTCTGAGTTTTCACGAAGTGAAAACTCAGCTTTGAAAAAGCTTTATGCAGACGGATCTTCAGATCCGTCTGTATAAAAACTAACCTACGTCCACGGATCACGGACACGGATGCCAATCTTGTGTGCATCCGTTTTCTTTCACGGACCCATTGACTTGAATGGGTCCGTGAACCGTTGGCCGTGAAAAAAATAGGACAGGTCATATTTTTTTCACGGCCAGGAAACACGGATCTCGGATGCGGCTGCAAAACGGTGCATTTTCCCAAGGGTGCACACAACGGTCGTGTGAAAGAGGCCTTATGCACGTGTAATCACAGATGTGTAGTATATCAGAGGGTTTTTTCACCCCAGTAAGAAAAAAGCTGTATTTCTGGCCTTAATGTGACAATCACTTGTGAACGTGTAATCAGAGATGTGCAGTATATCAGAGGTTTTTTTCACCGCAGTACGCTAAGCAGGATTTCTGGTCTTAATGTGACAATCACTTATGCACTTGTAATCACAGATGTGCAGTATATCAGAGGGTTTTTTCACCCTAGCCAAAAAGCTATATTTCTGTCCTAAATGTGACAGTGACTTATGCACGTGTAATCACAGATGTGCAGCATATCAGAGGGTTTTTTCACCCCAATAAGAAAAAAGCTGTATTTCTGGCCTTAATGTGACAAACACTTATGCATGTGTAATCAGAGATGTGTAGTATATCAGAGGGTTTTTCACCATAGTAAGAAAAAGCAGGATTTCTGGCCTTAATCTAATAATCACTTATGCACGTGTAATCACAGATGTGCAGTATATAAGAGGGTTTTTTCACCCTAACCAAAAAGCTGTATTTCTGTCCTAAATGTGACAGTGACTTATGCACGTGTAATCACAGATGTGCAGTATATCAGAGGGTTTTTTCACCCCAGTAAGGAAAAAAAGCTTTTTTTCTGGCCTTAATGTGACAATCACTTATGCACGTGTAATCAGAGATGTGCAGTATATTAGAAGGTTTTTTCACCCCAGTAAGAAAAAGTAGGATTTCTGGCCTTAATCTAATAATCACTTATGCATGTGTAATCACAGTTGTGCAGTATATAAGAGGGTTTTTTCACCCCAGTAAGAAAAAAGCTGTGTTTCTGGCCTTTATGTGCCAATCACTTATGCACGTGTAATCAGAGATGTGCAGTATATCAGAGGGTTTTTTCACCCTAACCAAAAAGCTGTATTTCTGTCCTAAATGTGACAGCGACTTATGCATGTGTAATCACAGATGTGCAATATATCAGAGGTTTTTTCACCCCAGTAAGAAAAAAAGCTGTATTTCTGGCCTTAATAAGACAATTACTTATGCATGTGTAATCAGAGATGTGCAGTATATCAGAGGGTTTTTTCACCCATGTATGCCAAAGCAGAATTTCTGCCCATAATGTGACAATCACTTATGTACGTGTAATCACAGATGTGCAGTATATTAGCGGGTTTTTTCACCCTAGCCAAAAAGCTCTATTTCAGTCCTAAATGTGACAGTGACTTATGCACGTGTAATCACAGATATGTAGTATTTCAGAGGGTTTTTTCACCCTAGCCAAAAATCTATATTTCTGTCCTAAATGTGACAGTGACTTATGCACGTGTAATCACAGATGTGCAGTATATCAGAGGGTTTTTTCACCCCAATAATAAAAAACTGTATTTGTGGCCTTAATGTGACAATCACTTATGCACGTGTAATCACAGATGTGTAGTATATAAGAAAGTTTTTTCACCCCAGTAAGAAAAAAGCTGTATTTGTGGGCTTAATGTGACAATCACTTATGCATGTGTAATCAGAGATGTGCAGTATATCAGAGGGATTTTAACCCCAGTATGCCAAAGCCGGATTTCTGGCCTTAATGTGACAATTACTTATGCATGTGTAATCACAGATGTGCAGTATATCAGATCGTTTTTTCACCCCAGTAAGAAAAAAGCTGTATTTCTGTTCTTAATGTGACTATCACTTATGCAGGTGTAATTATAGATGTGCAGTATATCAGAGAGTTTTTTTTACCTCAGTAACCAAAAAGCTGTATTTCTGTCCAAAATGTGACAGTGACTTATGCCCGTGTAATTACAAATGTGCAGTATATCAGAGGGTTTTTTCACACCAGTAAGAAAAAGCTGTATTTCTGTCCTTAATGTGACAATCACCTATGAACGTGTAATCAGAAATGTGCAGTATATCAGAAGGTTTTTTCACCCTAGTATGCCAAAGCAGAATTTCTGGCATTAATGTGACAATCACTTATGCACGTGTAATCACAGATGTGCAGTATATGAGAGGTTTTTTTTCTCCCTAGTATGCCAAAGCAGGATTTCTGGCCATAATGTGACAATCACTTATGCACGTGTAATCACAGATGTGCAGTATATTAGAGGATTTTTTCATCCTAGCCAAAAAGCTGTATTTCTGTCCTAAATGTGACAGTGACTTATGCACGTGTAATCACAGATAAGCAGTTCCGTATATCAGAGGGTTTTTTCACCCTAGCCAAAAAGCTCTATTTCTGTCCTAAATTTGACAATGACTTATGCACTTGTAATCACAGATGTGCAGTATATCAGAGGGTTTTTTCACCCCAGTAAGAAAAAAGCTGTATTTCTGGCCTTAATGTGACAGTCACTTATGCATGTGTAATTACAGATGTGCAGTATATCAGAGTTTTTTTTTTTTACCCTAGTAAGAAAAAAGCTGTATTTCTGGCCTTAATGTGACAATCACTTATACACGTGTAATCACAGATATGCAGTATATCAGAGGTTTTTTTTTTCACCCTATCCAAAAAGCTGTATTTCTGTTCTAAATGTGACAGTGACTTATGCACATGTAATCACAGATGTGCAGTATATCAGAGGTTTTTTTTTACCCCAGTAAGAAAAAGCTGTATTTCTGTCCTAAATGTGACAGTGACTTATTCACATGTAATCACAGATTTGCAGTATGTAACCAAAAAGCTGTATTTCTGTCCTAAATGTTACAGTGACTTATGCCCGTGTAATTATAGATGTTCAGTATATCAGAGGGTTTTTTCACCCCAGTAAGAAAAAAGCTGTATTTCTGGCCTTAATGTGACAATCACTTATGAACGTGTAATCAGAGATGAGCAGTATATCAGAGTTTTTTTTTTTACCCCAGTATGCCAAAGCAGGATTTCTGGCCTTAATGTGACAATCACTAATGCACGTGTAATCAGAGATGTGCAGTATATGAGAGCGTTTTTTTCACCCTAGTATGTCAAAGCAGGATGTCTGGCCATAATGTGACAATCACTTATGCACGTGTAATCACAGATGTGCAGTATATTAGAGGATTTATTCACCCTAGCCAAAAAGCTGTATTTCTGTCCTAAATGTGACAGTGACTTATGCATGTGTAATCCCAGATGTGCAGTATATCAGAGGGTTTTTTCACCCCAGTAAGAAAAAAAAGCTGTATTTCTGGCCTTAATGTGACAGTCACTTATGCATGTGTAATCACAGATGTGCAGTATATCAGAGTTTTTTTTTACCCCAGTAAGAAAAAAGCTGTCTTTCTGGCCTTAATATGACAATCACTTATACACGTGTAATCACAGATGTGCAGTATATCAGAGTTTTTTTTCACCCTAACCAAAAAGCTGTATTTCTGTTCTAAATGTGACAGTGACTTATGCATGTGTAATCACAGATGTGCAGTATATCAGATTTTTTTTTTACCCCAGTAAGAAAAAGCTGTGTTTCTGTCCTAAATGTGACAGTGGCTTATGCAGATGTAATCACAGATGTGCTGTATATTAGAGGCTTTTTTCTTCCTAGTAACCAAAAAGCTGTATTTCTGTCCTAAATGTGACAGTGACTTATGCATGTGTAATCACAGATGTGCAGTATGTAACCAAAAAGCTGCATTTCTGTTCTAAATGTGACAATGACTTATGCACGTGTAATCACAGATGTGCAGTATATTATAGGCTTTTTTCACCCCAGTAACCAAAATGTTACATTTCTGTCCTAATTGTGACAGTGACTTATGCACCTGTAATCACAGATGTGCAGTATATTAGAGGCTTTTTTCACCCTAACCAAAAAGCTGTATTTCTGTCCTAATAGTGACAGTCACTTATGCTTCTCTAATCCCAGATGTGCAGTATATCAGAGGGTTTTTTCACCCCAGTATGCCAAAGCTGTATTTCTGGACTTGCAGATAGCCTATGCTGGTGAACTATCGTTGCATAAAATGGCTGCCGATCAAGTATTGATATTGATGAAATGAAGAAAAAAAAGTTCGTTTTCAGCAGTAGTTGGCTCAGGGAAGGTGTCACGGCTGAGGATGGGGAAAACCCTCAGCCGTGCGGTGTCATTACGAAATATAGCTTCGAGGCCAGGACAGGAATCAGGGAGCAGGTCACCTCCTATCACATCCCTAATTCTGACCCTGACTCCTAACCATATGAGCCAACCCTGATGGTGGGAGGGCTCATACACTAGAACCTATGATCCCTGCTAGCCCTCAGGATTGCCCTGGAAGAAGGAGCAGGGCAAGACGACCTGTTCCTCCTAGGCACGGAGGAACAGGAGTCTCACTGGCCAAGCTGCAAAGGTAAGGGAAACAAATACAGCATATGGCAATGGCAGGTAGTGCAACAAATACCACAACTACCTGCCACAGACACAACAGCCAGGAACCCGTGCACAGGTGCTGCTGTCCACAATAAGATAAACGGACACAGCACACACCACACAATCACACAGGAACCCTGGACCACACGCTGCAAAACATAAAAACACTAGTAGACATATAATAAAATAAGAACAATAAAGTCTAACATAAGTCTATGACCAGAAGGGTGGCCCTCACTGGCAGATGGAACTTACACAGGAGGATGACTCCAGCTTACATAGCTGAAGTACCCCTCAGACTTCTGAATCACAGCAGAAGCAATATAGGCCCAAGTAGCCACACCCACACAGACACACCCAGTGCTCACATACTAGGAAGGGATTTAACCCTTCTCACACCAGGGAAGGGAAGACAGCCACTTAAAGGGGACGTGCACACATAAGTAAAGCTTGTGCACAAATGACACACAAAGTGCATACATACACACACACACACACCTAACCAGGTGTAACCGCATGCACTTGACAGCAAGCTGCCTAACAACAGCTCAGGCTGCTATACTGCCAAGTACAATCAAAAGAACATGTTGCCAGCGGCAACCACAAGTCAGGCAACATACAAGCGGCCCTCACCTGTGGTTGAAACAACCAAACGAGACCGCAGGCAACAGCATGCGGTTAAGGAGTCATGACCATGACCATGGTCGTGACAGAAGGCTTAAAAAAATTGTGCACTGCACCCACAAAACACTTTTTCTGTAGATCGCTGAGTACATAAACCAGTTCTTGATAAGATCACTCCCTGATCTCTCCCTCACAGCAGCTGCAGCCTCTCCCTACACTAATCCGAGCAGAGTGACGGGCAGCGCTAAGTGACTCCAGCTTAAATAGAGGCTGGGTCACATGCTGCAGTTGGCCAATCACAGCCATGCCAATAGTAGGCATGGCTGTGATGTCCTTTTGGGGCAAGTAGTATGACGTTGTTGATTGGCTGCTTTGCAGCCTTTCAAAAAGCCCCATAAAAATTGCCGAACACCGAACCCGAACTCGAACTTTTACGTAAATGTTCGGGTTTGGGTCTGGGTGTCGAAAAACCTAAGGTTCGGTACGAACCCAAACTTTACAGTTCGGGTTCGCTCAACTCTATCCAGTACACTTTTTCCGTAGACGTGTCCGCTGTGGACAGTTAAATTATCAGCGGCACATCTCTTGTTTTAAGAGTGCGCATCCCTAAAATATCAGTGACATCCAGTTCAGTTTTTCTGAAAACGGTGCACGCTGCGGACTGTTAAATTATCCGTGCCACTTCTCCTGTCTAAAGTGTGCGCATCCCTAAAATATCAGTGACATCTAGTGCAGTTTTTCCGTAGACTGTGTCCCCTGCGGAATGTTAAATTATCCGCGCCACATCTCCCTTTTAAAGTGTGCAAATCCCTAAAATATCAGTGACATATAGTGCAGTTTTCTGTAGACGGTGTCCGCCGCGGACTGTTAAATTATCCGCACCAACTCTCCTATCTAAAGTGTGCGCATCCCTAAAATATCAGTGACATCCAGTGCAGTTTTTCCGTAGATGGTGTCAGCAGCGGACTGTTAAATAATCCGCGCCACATTTCCTGTTTAAAGTGTGCGCATTCCTAAAATATCAGTGACATCCAGTGCAGTTTTTCAGTAGACGGTGTCCTTTGCAGACAGTTTAATTATCCGTGCCACATCTCCTGTTTTAAGTTTGCGCATCCCTAAATTATCAGTGACATCCAGTGCCGTTTTTCAGTGGACAGTGTCCGCTATGGACTGTTAAATTATCCAAGCAACATTTCTCGTTTAAAGTGAGCGCATCCCTAAAACACCAGTGACATCCAGTAGTTTTTTCCGTAGACGGTGTCCTCTGCGGACAGTTAAATTATAAGCGCCACATCTCAGGTTTCAAGTTTGTGCATCCCTAAAATTTTAGTGAAATCCAGTGCACTTTTTCCATAGACAGTGTCCCCTGTGGACAGGTAAACTATCTGCGCCATATCTCCTGCTTAAGGTGTTCTCATCCCTAAAATATCCGTGACATTCACTGCAGTTTTTTTGTAGACGGTATCCGCTGCGGACAGATTAATTATCCGCGCCATATCTCCTGTTTCAAGTGTGCACATCCCTAAAATATCAATGACTTTCAGTACACTTTACCTTTAGATGGTGTCCGCTGCGGACAGATAAATTATCTGCGCCACATCTCCTCTTTCAATATTGTGCATCCCTAAAATATCAGTGACATCCAGTGCACTTTTTCCGTAGACAGTGTCCCCTGCGGACAAGTAAACTATCTGCGCCACATCTCCTGTCTAAAGTGTGCGCATCCCTAAAATATCAGTGAAATCCAGTGCAGTTTTTTAGTATACGGTGTCCGATGCGAACTGTTAAATTATTTGCGCCACATCTCTTGTTTAAAGTGTGCACATCACTAAAATATCAGTGACATCCAGTGCAGTTTTTCCGTAGACGGTGTCCCCTGCAGACAATTAAATTAACCTCGCCACTTCTCCTGGCTAAAGTGTGCGCATCCCTAAAATATCATTTACATCCAGTGCAGTTTTTCCGTAGATGGTGTCCGCTGCGGACTGTTAAATTATCCTCTCCACACCACCTATCTAAAGTGTGCGCATCCCTAAAATATTAGTGACATCAAGTGCAGTTTTTCTGTAGATGGTATCCGCTGCAAACTGTTAAATTATCGGCAACACATCTCCCTCCTATCTAAAGTGTGCACATCTCTAAAATATCCGCTGCGGACTGTTAAATTATCCGCTCCACACCTCCTATCTAATGTGTGCGCATCCCTAAAATATTAGTGACATCCAGTCCAGTTTTTCCGTAGACGCTGTCCGCTGCGGCCTGGTAAATTATCCGCGCCACATCTCCTGTTTAAAGTGTGCACATCACTAAAATATCTTTGACATCAACTGCAGTTCTTCCGTAGACGGTATCCGCTGCGGACTGGCAAATTATCCGCGCCACATCTCCTGTCTAAAGTGTGTGCATCCCTAAAATATTAGTGACATCAGTGCACTTTTTACATTGCTGGTGTCCGCTGCGGACCATTAAATTATCCGTGACAAATCTCCTGTTTTAAGTGTGCGCATCCCTAAAATATCAGTAACATCCAATGCAGTTTTTCCGTAGACGGTGTCCGCTGCAGACTGTTAAATAATCTGCGCCAAATCTCCTGTCTAAAGTGTGTGCATCCTTAAAATATCATTGACATCCAGTGCAGTTTTTCAGTAGTCGTATCCGCTGCGGACTGTTAAATTATCCGCTCCACACCTCCTATCTAAAGTGTGTGCATAAAAAATATCAGTGACATCAAGTGCAGTTTTTCTGTAGACGGTATCCGCTGCGAAGTGTTAAATTATCGGCGCCACATCTCCTGTTTCAAGTGTGCGCATCCCTAAAATATCAGACATCCAGTGCAGTTTTTCCAGAGACGGTGTCCGCTGCAGACTGTTACATTCTCAGCGCCACATCTCCTGTTTAATGTGTGCGCATCTCTAGAATATCAGTGACATCCAGTTCAGTTTTTCCGTAGACGGTGTCCCCTGCGGACAGTTTAATTATTTGTGCCACATCTCATGTCTAAAGTGTGCGCATCCCTAAAATATCAGTGACATCCAGTGCAGTTTTTCAGTAAACGGTATCCCCTGCGGACTGTTAAATTATCCGCGCCATATGTCCTGTTTAAAGTGTGTGCATCCCTAAAATATCATTGATTTCTAGTGCAGTTTGTAAGTAGACAGTGTCCCCTGCGCACTGTTTAATTATCCGCGCCACATCTCCTATTTAAAGTGTGTGCATCCCTAAATTATCAATGACATTCAGTACACTTTTTCCGTAGACAGTGTCCGCTGCGGAAAATTAAATTATTTGCGAAACATCTCCTGTTTCAACTGTGCGCATCCCTAAAATATCAGTAACATCCAGTGCAGTTTTTCTGTAGACGGTATCCGCTGCAGGCAATTAAATTATCCGCGCCACATCTCCTGTTTACAGTGGGCGCAGCCCTCGAATATCAGTGACATTCAGTGCAGTTTTTTTGTAGACGGTATCCGCTGCGGACAGATAAATTATCCGCTCCATATCTCCTGTTTCAAGTGTGCGCATCCCTAAAATATCAATGACTTTCAGTACATTTTATCTTTAGACAGTGTTCGCTGCGGACAGATAAATTATCTGCGCCACATCTCCTCTTTCAAGATTTTGCATCCCTAAAATATCAGTGACATCCAGTGCACTTTATCCGTAGACAGTGTCCCCTGCAGACAAGTAAACTATCTGTGCCACATCTCCTGTCTAAAGTGTGCGCATCCCTAAAATATCAGTGACATATAGTGCAGTTTTTCCGTAGACGGTGTCCGCTGTGGACTGTTAAATTATCCGTGCCACATCTCTTGTTTAAAGTTTTCTCATCCCTAAAATATCATTGACATCCAGTGCAGTTTTTTTGTATACGGTGTCCGATGCGAACTGTTAAATTATTTGCGCCACATCTCCTGTTTCAAGTGTGCGCATCCCTAAAATATCTGTGACATCCAGTGCAGTTTTTCCGTAGACGGTGTCCCCTGCAGACAATTACATTAACCGCGCCACTTCACCTGTCTAAAGTGTGCGCATTCCTAAAATATCATTGACATCCAGTGCAGTTTTTCCGTAGATGGTGTCCGCTGCGGACTGTTAAATTATCCGCTCCACACCTCCCATCTAAAGTGTGCGCATCCCTAAAATATTAGTGACATCAAGTGCAGTTTTTCTGTAGACGGTATCCGCTGCGGCCTGGTAAATTATCCCAGCCACATCTCCTGTTTAAAGTGTGCACATCTCTAAAATATCCGCTGCGGACTGTAAAATTATCCGCTCCACACCTCCTATCTAAAGTGTGCGCATCCCTAAAATATTAGTGACATCCAGTCCAGTTTATCCGTAGACGGTGTCCGCTGCGGCCTGGTAAATTATCTGTGCCACATCTCCTGTTTAAAGTGTGCACATCACTAAAATATCAGTGACATCAACTGCAGTTTTTCCGTAGACGGTATCCGCTGCGGACTGGTAAATTATCCGCGGCACATCTCCTGTCTAAAGTGTGCGCATCCATAAAATATTAGTGACATCCAGTGCACTTTTTACATAGATGGTGTCCGCTGCGGACCGTTAAATTTTCCGTGCCAAATCTCCTGTTTTAAGTGTGCGCATCCCTAAAATATCAGTGACATCCAGTGCAGTTTTTCCGTAGACGGTGTACCCTGCGGACAGTTTAATTATTTGCGCCACATCTCATGTTTAAAGTGTGTGCATCCCTAAAATATCAGTGACATCCAGTGCAGTTTTCCATAGACGGTGTCCCCTGCGGACTGTTAAATTATCCGCGCCACATCTCCTGTTTCAAGTGTGCGCATCCCTAAAATATCAGTGACATCCAGTGCAGTTTTTCCGGAGACGGTGTCCGCTGCGGACTGTTACATTCTCCGCGCCACATCTCCTGTTTAAAGTGTGCGCATCCCTAAAATATCAGTGACATCCAGTGCAGTTTTTCCATAGACGGTGTACCCTGCGGACAGTTTAATTATTTGCGCCACATCTCATGTTTAAAGTGTGCGCATCCCTAAAATATCAGTGACATCCAGTGCAGTTTTCCATAGACGGTGTCCCCTGCGGACTGTTTAATTATCATCGCCACATCTCCTATTTAAAGTGTGTGCATCCCTAAAATATCAATGACATTCAGTACACTTTTTCCTTAGACAGTGTCCGCTGCGGACAATTAAATTATTTGCAAAACATCTCCTGTTTTAAGTGTGCGCATCCCTAAAATATCAGTAACATCCAGTGCAGTTTTTCTGTAGACGCTATCCGCTGCAGACTGGTAAATTATCAGCGCCACATCCTCTGTTTAGTGTGTGCGCAGCCCTAAAATATCAGTGACATTCAGTGCAGTTTTTCTGTAGACGGTACCTGCTGCGGACAGATAAATTATCTGCGCCATATCTCCTGTTTCAAGTGTGCGCATCCCTAAAATGTCAATGACTTTCAGTACACTTTATCTTTAGACGGTGTCCGCTGTGGACAGATAAATTATCTGCGCCACATCTCCTCTTTCAAGATTTTGCATCCCTAAAATATCAGTGACATCCAGTGCACTTTTTCCGTAGACAGTGTCCCCTGCGGACAAGTAAACTATCTGCGCCACATCTCCTGTCTAAAGTGTGCGCATCCCTAAAATATCAGTGACATATAGTGCAGTTTTTTCCGTAGACGGTGTCCGCTGTGGACTGTTAAATTATCCGTGCCACATTTCTTGTTTAAAGTTTTCTCATCCCTAAAATATCAGTGAAATCCAGTGCAGTTTTTTAGTATACGGTGTCCGATGCGAACTGTTAAATTATTTGCGCCACATCTCCTGTTTCAAGTGTGCGCATCCCTAAAATATCTGTGACATCCAGTGCAGTTTTTCCGTAGATGGTGTCCCCTGCAGACAATTAAATTAACTGCGCTACTTCTCCTGGCTAAAGTGTGCGCATCCATTAAATATTAGTCAAATACAGTTCACTTTTTCTATAGATGGTGTCCACTGCAGACAGGTCAATTATCCGCGCTAAATCTCCTGTTTCAAGTGTGCGCATCCCTAAAATATCAGTGACTTCCAGTGCAGTTTTTCAGTAGACGGTGTCCGCTGCGGACTGTAAAATTATCCGCTCCATACCTCCTATCTAAAGTGTGTGCATCCCTAAAATATCAGTGACATCCAGTGCACTTTTTTCATAGATGTTGTCCGCTGCGGACAGTTAAATTATCCACGCCAAATCTCCTGTTTAAAGTTTTCTCATCCCTAAAATATCAGTGACATCCAGTTCAGTTTTTTTTGTATATGGTGTCTGCTGCAGACTGTTAAATTATCCGCGCCACATCTCCTGTCTAAAATGTGCACATCTCCATCTCTCATCCTAACTTTGGTTTTATGAATACTCTCTGAAACAAGTGTCAAATTCACCCTGATGCAATCTCATGATAAATTACAATTTCTTGACACAGAAGTAGTGATTCAGGGTGACACTCTGGCCACTGACCTCTTTGTGAAGCCTACGGACAAAAACACCCTTGTCAGATATGAGAGCCACCACCTGAGGCCGATGATCGAGTCTCTTCCCCTGAGTCAGATGCTATGGGTGGCCAGAATAGTCGGTGAGGGCCCAGTGAGGGACCAACGTTTAACGGAAATGGCTGGAAAATTCAGGGCTAGGGGTTACCCCAAAAAACTTGTTTCAGAGAGTATTCATAAAACCAAAGTTAGGATGAGAGATGGAGACCCTGTGAGATCGAAAGAATCAACACAAAGGATACTGTTGGTGACCGATTACTGTATCAGCAGTCCTCAGGTTTCTTCCTGAGGCTTGCTCTACTAAGTGGCTTCTTATTAAGTGGAGTTAAAAAACAAGGAGTTCTAGAGCTGTGTGTGGTTTTGTGGGAGTGATTGCAGGTGGCTGAGTGTGGATTGCAGCAGAGATCAATGAAAGTTAAGTGTTTGTATTCTAGTATTGCCATTTAAAATCACTTTTTTTTTTTTTTCTCTCTCTGCTTAATTAAGGCGAGTGCCCGGGGCAACCAGGTGCTATAAATTGACCCACTTACACTCTTCAGAGCCTGCTCTTCCTGAGGCTTGCTCTACTAAGTGGCTTCTTATTAAGTGGAGTTAAAAAACAAGGAGTTCTAGAAAAGAAGTTTGGAAACTAAGGTTGGATATAATTCCCTTGTGTGTTGTTGGCTTAATTTTACGTGGTCCTTCGACTACAGCAGACAGGGTCTAAATCTAAATCATTTATACTGTTTTACTTTTTTACTGTTGTAATCCCCATTTAGTATGTGTTGCACAATTTACAACGCAGTCCAGTGCACATCTTGCATGATGTATGCAGTCCTGGAACAGGAGTTCAAGGGTGTATATCTTTGTTCTAGATGTGAGCAAATTACCCGTTTGGATTCGCAGATCGAGTCTCTAAATGGGCAAGTTGCAACACTGAGAGGCATTGATAATTTGCAAAAGAGTTTGCTTCTCACCGAGCAAGCACTCTTTGGGGTAGATGAGGGGGAGGGTGACAGAGAGGAGGCTGAGGAAAGTGAGGTAGCTAGCTGGGTAAAAGTTAGAAAGCGGGGTAGAGGGAAGAGTGCCAGGGAGGCTAGCCCTGATCTGACACACCCCAACAAGTTTGCACGTTTGGCAGATGAGGGGGATGTCAGTCCGGGGATGGCACTGCTGCAGCCAGACACTTCCTCTGCCAGTCAGTGGAATGTCAGCTCCAGTAAGCAGGGAACCAGGAGAGCAGGGCAGGCCAGACAGGTGCTGGTAGTGGGAGACTCCATTATTAGGGGAACAGATAGGGAAATCTGTCACAAAGACCGTGATCGCCGAACAGTGTGCTGTCTTCCTGGCGCTAGAGTTCGACACATCGCGGATCGGGTTGACAGATTACTGGGAGGGGCTGGAGACGATCCAGCGGTCATGGTCCATATCGGAACCAATGACAAAGTTAGAGGTAGGTGGAGAGTCCTTAAAAATGATTTCAGGGATTTAGGTCAAAAGCTGAGGGCAAGGACCTCAAAGGTAGTATTTTCCGAAATACTGCCTGTACCACGAGCCACACAAGAAAGGCAATGGGAGATTAGGGAGATTAACAAGTGGCTCAAGAACTGGTGTAGGAAGGAGGGGTTTGGGTTCCTGGAGAACTGGGCCGATTTTTCTATCGGCTACAGGCTCTATCGTAGGGACGGGCTGCACCTCAATGGGGAAGGAGCAGCTGTGCTGGGGAGAAAGATGGCTAGAAGGTTGGAGGAGTGTTTAAACTAGGAACTGGGGGGGAGGGAAATTACGTTATAGGAGGGGAAGATAGTGCAGATAGAGACCGGGGGCAAGGTAGTGGGACTGGGGGAGGAATGGAAGGAGGGGCTAGAACAGTTCAGAAGGAAAGGTGTAGGGAAAAAAATATACATAAACCTCTCAAATGTATGTATACTAATGCCAGAAGCCTGACTAATAAAACTGGTGAACTGGAATTAGTGATGTGTGAGGAGGACTATGACATAGTGGGAATAACTGAGACATGGCTGGATGATAGCTATGACTGGGCAGTTAATGTACAAGGTTACAGTCTGTTTAGAAAGGATCGTCAAAACCGGAGAGGGGGAGGGGTCTGCCTTTATATAAAGTCCTGTCTAAAGCCCACAGTCCGAGAAGATATAAGTAAGGGACATGAACATGTGGAGTCACTGTGGGTAGAGATACATGGAGCTAAAAACAACAATAAACCACCTAATATACCAGAGTCCACAGAAAATCTACTACTAAACGAGATAGACGAGGCGGCAAATCATAATGAGGTGATTATTATGGGGGACTTCAACTACCCAGATATAGACTGGGAAACTGAAACTTGTATATCTCATAAGGGAAACAGGTTCTTGGCAATAACCAAAGACAATTACCTCTCCCAACTGGTTCAGGACCCGACTAGAGGGACTGCCATACTGGACTTAGTATTAACCAATAGACCTGACAGAACAACAGACGTGCAGGTTGGGGGACACCTGGAAAATAGTGACCATAAAGTAATAACCTTCCAATTATCATTCAAAAGAGCGTTTCTACAGGGAGGAACAAAAATACCAAACTTCAAAAAAGCTAAATTTAGCCAACTAAGAGAGGCCATAGGCCTAACTAACTGGAACAAAGTCCTCAAAAATAAAAATACAGCCACAAAATGGGATATCTTTAAAAACATCCTAAAATCTCATTGTGAGAGGTACATACCGTATGGTAATAAAAGGTTAAGGAACAAAAAGAAACCAATGTGGATAAATAGAACTGTAAAGAAAGCAATAAATGACAAAAAGAAAGCATATAAAACACTAAAACAGGAGGGTAGCACAGAAGCACTGAAAAACTATAAGGAAAAAAATAGAACATGTAAAAAACAAATAAAAGCGGCCAAACTAGAGACCGAGAGATTAATTGCCAAAGAGAGTAAAACTAACCCTAAAATGTTCTTCAATTATATAAATGTTAAAAAGTATAAATCTGAAGGTGTTGGCCCTTTAAAGAGTAATGAGGGGGGAGTCGCAGAGAGCGATGAGGAGAAAGCAAAGCTGTTAAATATTTTTTTCTCCAATGTATTCACTGAGGAAAATAAATTGTCAGATGACATGCAGAATGCAAAAATAAATTCCCCATTAAAAGTGTCCTGTCTGACCCAGGAAGAAGTACATCAGCGACTTAAAAAGATTAAAATAGACAAATCGCCAGGACCGGATGACATACACCCCGGTATACTAAAGGAATTAAGTAATGTCATAGCCAGACCCTTATTTCTGATATTTGCAGACTCTATACTGACAGGGAATGTCCCACAGGATTGGCCCGTGGCATATGTGGTGCCAATATTCAAAAAGGGGCCAAAAACAGAGCCTGGAAACTATAGGCCGGTAAGTTTAACATCTGTTGTGGGTAAACTGTTTGAAGGTTTTCTGAGAGATGCTATATTAGAGCATCTCAACGGAAATAAGCAAATAACTAGAGTTGAGCGAACACCTGGATGTTCGGGTTCGAGAAGTTCGGCCGAACTTCCTGGAAATGTTCGGGTTCGGGATCCGAACCCGATCCGAACTTCGTCCTGAACCCGAACCCCATTGAAGTCAATGGGGACCCGCACTAAAAAGGCTGTAAAACAGCCCAGGAAGAGCTAGAGGGCTGCAAAAGGCAGCAACATGTAGGTAAATCCCTTGCAAACAAATGTGGATAGGGAAATGAATTAAAATAAAAATAAAAAAAATAAAAATAAACCAATATCAATTGGACAGAGGTCCCATAGCAGAGAATCTGGCTTCACGTTAGCAGAGAATCAGTCTCTTCATGCCATAGCAAAGAATCTGGCTTCATGTCAGCAGAGAATCAGTCTCTTCATGCCATAGCAGAGAATCTGGCTTCGTGTCAGCGCAGAATCAGTCTTCATGTCATAGCAGAGAATCAGGCTTCACGTCACCCACCACTGGAACAGGCCACTGTCACACATTTAGGCCCCGGCACCCAGACAGAGGAGAGCGTTCCCGTAACAGAGAATCTGGCCTTATGTCAGCGCAGAATCTGTCTTCATGTCATAGCAGAGAATCAGGCTTCACGTCAACCACCACGGGAACAGGCAACTGTCACACATTTAGGCCCAGGCACCCAGGCAGAGGAGAGAGGTCCCGTAACAGAGAATCTGGCCTTATGTCAGCGCAGAATCTGTCTTCATGTCATAGCAGAGAATCAGGCTTCACGTCACCCACCACTGGAACAGGCCACTGTCACACATTTAGGCCCAGGCACCCAGGCAGAGGAGAGAAGTCCCGTAACAGAGAATCTGGCCTTATGTCAGCGCAGAATCTGTCTTTATGTCATAGCAGAGAATCAGGCTTCACGTCACCCACCACTGGAACAGGCCACTGTCACACATTTAGGCCCCGGCACCCAGACAGAGGAGAGCGTTCCCGTAACAGAGAATCTGGCCTTATGTCAGCGCAGAATCTGTCTTCATGTCATAGCAGAGAATCAGGCTTCACGTCAACCACCACTTGAACAGGCCACTGTCACACATTTAGGCCCAGGCACCCAGGCAGAGGAGAGAGGTCCCGTAACAGAGAATCTGGCCTTATGTCAGCGCAGAATCTGTCTTCATGTCATAGCAGAGAATCAGGCTTCACGTCACCCACCACTGGAACAGGCCACTGTCACACATTTAGGCGCCGGCACCCAGACAGAGGAGAGCAGTCCCGTAACAGAGAATCTGGCCTTATGTCAGCGCAGAATCTGTCTTCATGTCATAGCAAAGAATCAGGCTTCACGTCACCCACCACTGGAACAGGCCACTGTCACACATTTTGGCCCAGGCACCCAGGCAGAGGAGAGCGGTCCCGTAACAGAGAATCTGGCCTTATGTCAGCGCAGAATCTGTCTTCATGTCATAGCAGAGAATCAGGCTTCGCGTCACCCACCACTGGAACAGGCCACTGTCACACATTTAGGCGCCGGCACCCAGACAGAGGAGAGCAGTCCCGTAACAGAGAATCTGGCCTTATGTCAGCGCAGAATCTGTCTTCATGTCATAGCAAAGAATCAGGCTTCACGTCACCCACCACTGGAACAGGCCACTGTCACACATTTTGGCCCAGGCACCCAGGCAGAGGAGAGAGGTCCCGTAACAGAGAATCTGGCCTTATGTCAGCGCAGAATCTGTCTTCATGTCATAGCAGAGAATCAGGCTTCACGTCACCCACCACTGGAACAGGCCACTGTCACACATTTAGGCCCCGGCACCCAGACAGAGGAGAGCGGTCCCGTAACAGAGAATCTGGCCTTATGTCAGCGCAGAATCTGTCTTCATGTCATAGCAGAGAATCAGGCTTCGCGTCACCCACCACTGGAACAGGACACTGTCAATCATTTAGGCCCAGGCACCCAGGCAGAGGAGAGAGGTCCCGTAACAGAGAATCTGGCCTTATGTCAGCGCAGAATCTGTATTCATGTCATAGCAGAGAATCAGGCTTCACGTCACCCACCACTGGAACAGTCCACTGTCACACATTTAGGCCCCGGCACCCAGACAGAGGAGAGCGTTCCCGTAACAGAGAATCTGGCCTTATGTCAGCGCAGAATCAGTCTTCATGTCATAGCAGAGAATCAGGCTTCACGTCACCCACCACTGGAACAGGCCACTGTCACACATTTAGGCCCCGGCACCCAGGCAGAGGAGAGAGGTCCCGTAACAGAGAATCTGGCCTGATGTCAGCACAGAATCTGTCTTCATGTCATAGCAGAGAATCAGGCTTCACGTCACCCACCACTGGAACAGGCCACTGTCACACATTTAGGCCCCGGCACCCAGACAGAGGAGAGCGGTCCTGTAACAGAGAATCTGGCCTTATGTCAGCGCAGAATCTGTCTTCATGTCATAGCAGAGAATCAGGCTTCGCGTCACCCACCACTGGAACAGGCCACTGTCACACATTTAGGCCCCGGCACCCAGGCAGAGGAGAGAGGTCCCGTAACAGAGAATCTGGCCTGATGTCAGCACAGAATCTGTCTTCATGTCATAGCAGAGAATCAGGCTTCACGTCACCCACCACTGGAACAGGCCACTGTCACACATTTAGGCCCCGGCACCCAGACAGAGGAGAGCGGTCCCGTAACAGAGAATCTGGCCTTATGTCAGCGCAGAATCTGTCTTCATGTCATAGCAGAGAATCAGGCTTCACGTCACCCACCACTGGAACAGGCCACTGTCACACATTTAGGCCCAGGCACCCAGGCAGAGGAGAGAGGTCCCGTAACAGAGAATCTGGCCTTATGTCAGCGCAGAATCTGTATTCATGTCATAGCAGAGAATCAGGCTTCACGTCACCCACCACTGGAACAGTCCACTGTCACACATTTAGGCCCCGGCACCCAGACAGAGGAGAGCGTTCCCGTAACAGAGAATCTGGCCTTATGTCAGCGCAAAATCAGTCTTCATGTCATAGCAGAGAATCAGGCTTCACGTCACCCACCACTGGAACAGGCCACTGTCACACATTTAGGCCCCGGCACCCAGGCAGAAGAGAGAGGTCCCGTAACAGAGAATCTGGCCTGATGTCAGCACAGAATCTGTCTTCATGTCATAGCAGAGAATCAGGCTTCACGTCACCCACCACTGGAACAGGCCACTGTCACACATTTAGGCCCCGGCACCCAGACAGAGGAGAGCGGTCCCGTAACAGAGAATCTGGCCTTATGTCAGCGCAGAATCTGTCTTCATGTCATAGCAGAGAATCAGGCTTCGCGTCACCCACCACTGGAACAGGCCACTGTCACACATTTAGGCCCAGGCACCCAGGCAGAGGAGAGAGGTCCCGTAACAGAGAATCTGGCCTTATGTCAGCGCAGAATCTGTATTCATGTCATAGCAGAGAATCAGGCTTCACGTCACCCACCACTGGAACAGTCCACTGTCACACATTTAAGCCCCGGCACCCAGACAGAGGAGAGCGTTCCCGTAACAGAGAATCTGGCCTTATGTCAGCGCAGAATCAGTCTTCATGTCATAGCAGAGAATCAGGCTTCACGTCACCCACCACTGGAACAGGCCACTGTCACACATTTAGGCCCCGGCACCCAGGCAGAGGAGAGAGGTCCCGTAACAGAGAATCTGGCCTGATGTCAGCACAGAATCTGTCTTCATGTCATAGCAGAGAATCAGGCTTCACGTCACCCACCACTGGAACAGGGTACTGTCACACATTTAGGCCCAGGCACCCAGGCAGAGGAAAGAGGTCCCGTAACAGAGAATCTGGCCTTATGTCAGCGCAGAATCTGTCTTTATGTCATAGCAGAGAATCAGGCTTCACGTCACCCACCACTGGAACAGGCCACTGTCACACATTTAGGCCCCGGCACCCAGACAGAGGAGAGCGTTCCCGTAACAGAGAATCTGGCCTTATGTCAGCGCAGAATCTGTCTTCATGTCATAGCAGAGAATCAGGCTTCACGTCAACCACCACGGGAACAGGCAACTGTCACACATTTAGGCCCAGGCACCCAGGCAGAGGAGAGAGGTCCCGTAACAGAGAATCTGGCTTTATGTCAGCGCAGAATCTGTATTCATGTCATAGCAGAGAATCAGGCTTCACGTCACCCACCACTGGAACAGGCCACTGTCACACATTTAGGCCCCGGCACCCAGACAGAGGAGAGCGGTTCCGTAACAGAGAATCTGGCCTTATGTCAGCGCAGAATCTGTCTTCATGTCATAGCAGAGAATCAGGCTTCGCGTCACCCACCACTGGAACAGGCCACTGTCACACATTTAGGCCCAGGCACCCAGGCAGAGGAGAGAGGTCCCGTAACAGAGAATCTGGCCTTATGTCAGCGCAGAATCTGTATTCATGTCATAGCAGAGAATCAGGCTTCACGTCACCCACCACTGGAACACTCCACTGTCACACATTTAGGCCCCGGCACCCAGACAGAGGAGAGCGTTCCCGTAACAGAGAATCTGGCCTTATGTCAGCGCAGAATCAGTCTTCATGTCATAGCAGAGAATCAGGCTTCACGTCACCCACCACTGGAACAGGCCACTGTCACACATTTAGGCCCCGGCACCCAGGCAGAGGAGAGAGGTCCCGTAACAGAGAATCTGGCCTGATGTCAGCACAGAATCTGTCTTCATGTCATAGCAGAGAATCAGGCTTCACGTCACCCACCACTGGAACAGGCCACTGTCACACATTTAGGCCCCGGCACCCAGACAGAGGAGAGCGGTCCCGTAACAGAGAATCTGGCCTTATGTCAGCGCAGAATCTGTCTTCATGTCATAGCAGAGAATCAGGCTTCGCGTCACCCACCACTGGAACAGGCCACTGTCACACATTTAGGCCCAGGCACCCAGGCAGAGGAGAGAGGTCCCGTAACAGAGAATCTGGCCTTATGTCAGCACAGAATCTGTATTCATGTCATAGCAGAGAATCAGGCTTCACGTCACCCACCACTGGAACAGTCCACTGTCACACATTTAGGCCCCGGCACCCAGACAGAGGAGAGCGTTCCCGTAACAGAGAATCTGGCCTTATGTCAGCGCAGAATCAGTCTTCATGTCATAGCAGAGAATCAGGCTTCACGTCACCCACCACTGGAACAGGCCACTGTCACACATTTAGGCCCCGGCACCCAGGCAGAGGAGAGAGGTCCCGTAACAGAGAATCTGGCCTGATGTCAGCACAGAATCTGTCTTCATGTCATAGCAGAGAATCAGGCTTCACGTCACCCACCACTGGAACAGGCCACTGTCACACATTTAGGCCCAGGCACCCAGGCAGAGGAGAGAGGTCCCGTAACAGAGAATCTGGCCTTATGTCAGCGCAGAATCTGTCTTTATGTCATAGCAGAGAATCAGGCTTCACGTCACCCACCACTGGAACAGGCCACTGTCACACATTTAGGCCCCGGCACCCAGACAGAGGAGAGCGTTCCCGTAACAGAGAATCTGGCCTTATGTCAGCGCAGAATCTGTCTTCATGTCATAGCAGAGAATCAGGCTTCACGTCAACCACCACTTGAACAGGCCACTGTCACACATTTAGGCCCAGGCACCCAGGCAGAGGAGAGAGGTCCCGTAACAGAGAATCTGGCCTTATGTCAGCGCAGAATCTGTCTTCATGTCATAGCAGAGAATCAGGCTTCACGTCACCCACCACTGGAACAGGCCACTGTCACACATTTAGGCGCCGGCACCCAGACAGAGGAGAGCAGTCCCGTAACAGAGAATCTGGCCTTATGTCAGCGCAGAATCTGTCTTCATGTCATAGCAAAGAATCAGGCTTCACGTCACCCACCACTGGAACAGGCCACTGTCACACATTTTGGCCCAGGCACCCAGGCAGAGGAGAGAGGTCCCGTAACAGAGAATCTGGCCTTATGTCAGCGCAGAATCTGTCTTCATGTCATAGCAGAGAATCAGGCTTCGCGTCACCCACCACTGGAACAGGCCACTGTCACACATTTAGGCGCCGGCACCCAGACAGAGGAGAGCAGTCCCGTAACAGAGAATCTGGCCTTATGTCAGCGCAGAATCTGTCTTCATGTCATAGCAAAGAATCAGGCTTCACGTCACCCACCACTGGAACAGGCCACTGTCACACATTTTGGCCCAGGCACCCAGGCAGAGGAGAGAGGTCCCGTAACAGAGAATCTGGCCTTATGTCAGCGCAGAATCTGTCTTCATGTCATAGCAGAGAATCAGGCTTCACGTCACCCACCACTGGAACAGGCCACTGTCACACATTTAGGCCCCGGCACCCAGACAGAGGAGAGCGGTCCCGTAACAGAGAATCTGGCCTTATGTCAGCGCAGAATCTGTCTTCATGTCATAGCAGAGAATCAGGCTTCGCGTCACCCACCACTGGAACAGGCCACTGTCAATCATTTAGGCCCAGGCACCCAGGCAGAGGAGAGAGGTCCCGTAACAGAGAATCTGGCCTTATGTCAGCGCAGAATCTGTATTCATGTCATAGCAGAGAATCAGGCTTCACGTCACCCACCACTGGAACAGTCCACTGTCACACATTTAGGCCCCGGCACCCAGACAGAGGAGAGCGTTCCCGTAACAGAGAATCTGGCCTTATGTCAGCGCAGAATCAGTCTTCATGTCATAGCAGAGAATCAGGCTTCACGTCACCCACCACTGGAACAGGCCACTGTCACACATTTAGGCCCCGGCACCCAGACAGAGGAGAGAGGTCCCGTAACAGAGAATCTGGCCTGATGTCAGCACAGAATCTGTCTTCATGTCATAGCAGAGAATCAGGCTTCACGTCACCCACCACTGGAACAGGCCACTGTCACACATTTAGGCCCCGGCACCCAGACAGAGGAGAGCGGTCCCGTAACAGAGAATCTGGCCTTATGTCAGCGCAGAATCTGTCTTCATGTCATAGCAGAGAATCAGGCTTCGCGTCACCCACCACTGGAACAGGCCACTGTCAATCATTTAGGCCCCGGCACCCAGACACAGGAGAGCGTTCCCGTAACAGAGAATCTGGCCT